>NC_079431.1:2362901-2432901 GCF_026213295.1 Gadus chalcogrammus
TTTCTGTAATGACTTCTCTAATGAACGCCATCGCGATTCACAAGAGCGGCCGTGGTGTGAAGACCCGCAGTGAAGAACCACAGTGTGAAGAACCGCAGTGTGAAGAACCGCAGTGTGAAGAACCACAGTGTGAAGAACCACAGTGTGAAGAACCACGCCCCGGAGCCCCAGGAAACATCGATTGCTCCATCCTGAACGATAGAATCCCTGCAACCTGCGTTGACATGCCTCCCAGCTATGTAGCCACACACACAAGCTCACGCACACAACCGCAGCGCAGGCACACACAGACACACACATGCCAAAAAGCCCACATGGCGCTCTCTCGCGCACAGACACACACAGGCATGCACAAAAAGACACACGAGCACACGCACACGTAAACGTACGTATGCCTGCACACACACGCAAAAGCGCACACACATACACACACAGGCATACACGTGCACGCACGCACACACTCACACACAGTAAGATTGATGCGCGTCCCTGGCGACTGGCTGGGAAGAGAGACTCCGCGTGGCAGAGTGAAGGACAGAATGGCTTAGCGGAACAATTTCCTCGCACAGCATGGTTTCCTTCACTTTCGATTTGCCGGGAGAAATGATATTCCCAGGATGTACCTTCCTCGGGACTGTTTCCTCGCCGGGCGAATTTGGGGGGGGTCGACCTAAGGGGTGAACTGATAGGAGAAGGGGAAATAAAATGTCTGAAGTAATAATTCTATGATGTGATATTGCAGAGAAGATTGCCTCGCCTTCTATTAGAGGTGGTGCTTTAGGTGTTGATGTTATCTAGCGGAACACAGTTTGATATTGAAGGATATCTAACAGGATATATATCTTACCGCATCAGAAATGTATTGATTTGAAAACCGAGAGATACTCTGAGGTTCACTTGCATTGTCATGGATGATAATAGTGTTTCGAATTCTGATCATTCATTTCTTGTCGTACACATTTCAGTCACATACATACCAGACATTGTATCGTGGTGATAGAATCAAAACGGATGACTAGGTCTAACAACTGTAGATAATCAAGGCTTGCTGAAATTGGAAGCCAGCGTTGTTCTGTGCCAATGAACAACTTTCCTCAAAAACACAAAGATGTGCAGAGAAACAGCCGAGAAACACAATATCAAAAGTGTTCAACAACTGGACCAACAGCAGTGTTGCTCCCTATCTCCACATTACTCTTATCGGTTTTGCTGAAGGCCGCTCCCAGATATCTCCTTCCTCAGGCACCCCCAGATCTCCACCGCAGAGGGTAAAGTAGGCATCAGCAGGATTTTGCATATCACCCATCTTGGCGCTGTCAGCGTGTTTTAATAAAACCCCCAGAAGAGTCCGCGGGGACGGCCGTACAGCGCTAAGACAATTCACCAGGAAATGAAAAAGTGGGAATTGTCAGTGGCAAAATATTATCATCATAAACATCTGTCAGGACAGAATATATGGAACGCCCAAGACTGGGTGCTGCCATAAGCTGGATTTGGGGAGAGTTTTGAAACCAGCTTGATATACTTTTGTCGTTTTTATAGAACTAGTATATTCAGGGCACACACCCCCCCCCCCCCACACACACACACACACCTTTCCTAGAGTTTAACGATGAGAAGTTTATATTTCAACTTCAGAGAAAGTTTTACGCTACTTTGCTAAATATTTTTGCAGTCAACTAGTGGCAATAAAAATAAACCGTGCATGCCTTAAAATGCCTTTGACCTAACCCAGTGCTTTTCTGCAGTACCTGAAGCACAAGCAGTGCTTGTGTGTCTTACATGGAAGGGATTGGGTTAATAGTGCAGTCTGAGGGGAGCGATGCACGAGACAAAGACGTCAGTATTTGTTCAGAATGCCCATGTGTTGGAGTTCAGACGCTCGTGAATTCAAAAGCAAACGGCAGAAGGCATGAGCCTATTGCACAACCTTCAGTCTGGCAAACTCTTCCAAAGGGTGTTTTCAAACGATCAGCCCTCCTACCAACAGTTATGTGAGAACCATGTGAGACACAGTCAGACCAAGGCGCTGTATACGTCCACACTTTCAAAGTGTGGAGCGGAAAACAAAACAGAGCGCAAGGTTAAAAATATCTCGGGATTGTGCGAGCGCCGAGCTCTGCCTCGCGTGACGTTAATCAACGGCAGAATAATCGCATCACGGCGAATGCAAAGTGGCCGAAATTTGATTCCGGTATTAATTATAAGCTGATATCATTAACTCAGCTATCACCTCCCAGACAACTCGGGGGCAGCGGCTGCCAGGGGAAGACCCCCCCCCCCCCGGTGAGAGGGAAAATACAATCCCCCTCCTGCTGTTGTCCTCCTCCACTGAGCGGAGGAGACGTCTCGCCTCGGCAGACTGGCCTCTCCGGCGGCGGCCATGGTGAACGCCCAAGGACATCCCGACCACCTCCTGCGGTTCCTATGAATTTTTTTATCCATTCATGTGAACTAAGCTGTTTAGGGCCCTGGGCGTGTCGCACTACATGTTATGGTACATGTTATACTTCATGTTATGCTACCCGTTATGCTAAATGTTATACTACATGTTATGCAACATGTCACACTTCATTTTGTGCTACATGTTATGCTGTGCGTTGTACTGCATGTTCTTCTACATGTTGTGCTACATGGTATGCTACACGTTATACTACATGTTATGCAATATGTTACGCTACATGTTATACTACATGTTATTGTACATGTTATGTTACATGATATGCTACGTGTTATGCTACATGTTATACAACATCTTATGTTACATGTTATGCTATGTGTTATGCTATGTGTTATGCTTCATGTTATGCTAAATGTTATGTAGGATGAAGGGTCAACGCTCCGGTGTAACTTTGGGGCGGAAAGTTGAGATGAGATAGTACGTTCCCTCGTCAGTCGGTATTAAACAGACACCAAGGCGCGCACACACACACACACACACACACACACACACACACACACACACACACACACACCCTTTCCATAGACACAGTAGTCTGAGAATTGCTGAAGTAGTATATCTATTTTAACATCGACCACAAAGGCCTGTTAGATGACTTTACCTAGTTTGAACTCTTGGTTAAAGTTTTTCTTGAGTTTTTCAAACCGGTGCCCTGTTCCCGTTCTCACTCTCCAACCAGAAGAAGAAGTGATCGGCCTTCTTTAATCGCTCCATCTGCACCTCATCCCGTCGGTACATCCTAGCCCTTCCGGCGTCTTCCCCCGCGGCGTTCCGGATCAAACAGCTCTCTGAACAGATACAATCAACGCAGAAATAACAAACAGCACCGCCGCCAAAATGGCCACCATCGCCGTCTGCGTGCTTGTGTAATCATCGACGCGCTTGAAGTCGACGATGGAGGAAAGATGGAGGGAAGAGAGAGCGTTTGAACCAACCGCCAAGTTTACCACAGCGCTAGTGTTGCCGGGCGGAATCATCTGGAATCTCTCTCTGTCGCGCGGCCGATCCATTCCAAACCAATTAGCACTTGATGGTCTGTGTGGGACCGGTTCCCTCCTCACCGCCGGAGCCAATCTAAACAGTCGCTAGCTGCGGCTACATCCAAGGCTGGGGGATTGTGGGTAGAGGAACAAAGAGCTAATGTGCTACATGCTAGCTTGCGCAACCGTTGTTGTAGACCTTATGCCAACAGGGTGTTGATATGTTTGAAGTGTTCTTTAGGATTTCATCATCTTTACGAATTACTCATTTTTATATTGCTTGTGTATTTTACTTGGTTTTATAGATTATGTCTAAAGGCATAAGCTTAGTGTACAGACATAAATTAAGAGTTAGCCTGGGCTGACTCAGACGCAGCAGTACCACAAGCTACGTCCTGAGGTGGCCGAAAGCAGTCGTGGCATCCCTGTCTGCAGCTGGGCCCCGAAGGACCTCTCCCTGCTCTAACTCTGGAGCGGACACCCGGTTCGGGGCTCCCTACAGAGCCTCAACAGCTGGATGCTCGTTGTTTGGCTTCTCTCTGCAGAGACTGCTTTTATCTTATACTATTTTGAACCTTTATTATTACAAACTCTTCAAGTTTATTCTGAGTTGTGTTGTCAATAAAAGTTCAAAGAATTTCCACCACAGTGCCTGAAAGCTGAAATTCCTTCTACGCGTTTGAAATGCAAGGAATTTAACAGGATCGGCCTAAAGCAGATTCTAACTGTTGAAATCATAAAAACTGGGATGATTACCAGGCCGGCGCTCTCCTTTGAAGCCAAACAGGAACAAACAACAAGTTTCATGTGTGGAAGTGTCTTGGTGTGTTTTGAACGGACGTCCGGCGCGTGAAAAATGTTATCGGATGGGGAGAGGAAATCGATGCGTTTGTCTGTATGACGGTGGGGAAAACAGCTTGATTATCACCTGCTTCTGACAGGCGGACGTATTATCCCAGGTAATTACGGTGTCGCTGGTGTTTGCGCTGGGAGATGGATGGCGCTTTGATGATCGTGATAGAGGGCCCACGACTGACCCAGAACGAACTGTCTCCCCACTTATCGCCAGTGAGCATCAAAATGATTCCTTGTGTGTGTCTGTATTTGTGTGTGTTTGTTTGCATGCGCGTGTGTGTATGCACGTGTGTGTTTGTGCGTGTGTTTATGCGTGTGTGTTTGCGTGCGTGTGTTTGCGTGTATCTGTGCATGTTTGTGCGCGCATGTGTGCATGTGCGTGAGGATGTATTGGAATCTCAATTCCTCGCCATTGTGGGTCAGTGAGCTGGAATGTCGAACGCTGATCCGGTATTCCTCAGCGGTCATCAATACAGTTTACCCGATCGATAAGACGGTACAGGAACACAATGGAGGACCAACCGGTTGTTATGACCCAATAGGGAGAGCGTTGATCTGAGGGGGTGTACGGCTGTGTATTAAGTATAGAAGGACACATGCTAAGATTAGCTTTGAAACGGCTGTAGGCACAGAGGCCCAGTCTCTGGTGGTGGTCTCGCTCCCTGATGACGTGACGTGACTCAATCCCTTCGTCGTTTGAATTAAAGCCTGCTAAATGACTAAATTGTAAATTATCAATTTAAAGTTACGTTTGAATATAATAATAGACACTCTCCAGAGTCAGCCTTACACACAAAGCAGATGCCGCTCATAATATTTAGCATTATGGGTGTCATTTTAAGTACCAGGACACGGATAGAAGACTAGTGATGATAACGCATTAACCACACAAACACGTCTAAACAAATAGTTCATGTTTAAGCCTGCTTATGCTTTCTTTACCTGTTCTCCATCCTATGACGTCACTGGGAAAGGCTCCGTGATCGATGCGGTATCTCCACGAGTTGAGTTTCCTCCCCCTACCTGGTACCTAAAAGAAGCGCACCCACAATTAAACCCTTAATTAGTATGATGAGCGACACGTGTGAAACGCACGCACGGTGTCAAACGTTAAACTTGGCCTGTCATGATTCATGCAAAGCAAATAAAAGCCTTGTAAAACTAATGAAAGGTTGTCAGAACAGGTTTCATGAGCTACGAACTCAATATATATTAAAAAATCATTGGCTTAAACGTATTATTTATTTTTTTACAATTGCGTTAAACTCACAACAAGCAAATTAAACGAGTTGATGCTGGCTTCTGATTGGTCGTTGAGCCCCCACCGCAGCCGGAAGCTATTCCCTCCAGGCGTTTCTCAGGTAGAGTAGTAAAGCACTACATGTCGGTCCTCTGACTTTATTTACAGTTTCGAACTCTAAAGTGCGTGCATTAGTGTAGGAGATTTATCACTGGGGCTGCTCTCACTTGATGGCTGCCGTAACTCTTCCTCCCCTGCCTCTGTAATAAGAGCGCAGAGTACACGCGCTAATGCTGCCGTCAGAAGAGGTCCTGTGTAATCCCGCCAATCAGAAGCACCCGACGCAGGTTCAGTCGGGGGCTCCGCAGACTAATGGCACCAGTAATTGGGGAAATAGGTCATCTGGGATATAAGGTGTTTGCAGGTGGAAGCAAAAAGAGGGGGATTATTTTGGTTTAAGAGGTATTATGAATCACTAACAATAATAAGAGGCCTTAACCCTATGAATGCAGTCAGCTCCCATTCCTGTGCCTCACGTCCAACGCGCGGGATTGATGGGTTTATATAACGTGACGGATTGAGGGCATGGTTCCAGACGACTGGTTTGGCTCCCTCGTTCTCCTAATGAAGGCCTCGTTGGTTGGGCTTAAAAACCCTCCTTGTATGAAATGTGATGAATCTGGGCGATGTTAAAATATACGTATCGGGAGAGCCAAACATTTATCGCTGGCTTTGCGTGCATGTTGCGGGTAATTATTATTTCCACAGGAAATCCCCCATGTGTGCATGGGACACACACACAACACACACATACAAAGATATTGAACGCAGCTGCATCTCCCAGAAGGGTAGTAGGGAGTAATTTGTCCGGCTCAAAAAAATAAGGGTCCCCGTTTTCCCTCTGCAGCCGCGTGATGAAAAACATGAAACCGTGCGGCTAATGAAAAGAACACTCGGCTCTGTGTGTTATTATTCCATCAGCCTCACCTATGCGCCCCGGCCCGGCTCCACTACCTCCGCCACCGCCACCAGAGGAAGGAGCAATGGCCGTCCCATCCTCTGGCCGCTCCGGAGGGTCTCGGGGTAAGGGCCGCTGGCCGCTATACCACCAGCGGGTTTCCTCTCCATTCATCGCGCAGGAATTTGGCCGTCGCTTCCTGCCTCGCGCGGAGCCGGAGCAGTGTTGCGCTGCGTGGCTGGAGCTGGTATTTATCTAACCACATACTGGGCCTGATTCATGTGAAACAAGCGCTCCCTGTAAACAGTCTCATTACGGAACCCCAACACTTCATTACTCAAACGGCCCAGTCACTGCCGCCGCCGCGCGCCAAGCTAGGCAGGCAGCCCCCGCGCTAACGTAGCGTCGGTTGGGGGGGGGGTGGGGGATGTCGGCGGTGGTGCCGTCGTCATAGAGACGAACGTTGACGTGGGTTTTAAATAAAGGCTTTTGACACAGCCGGTGTAAAGTTAGCACTGTGGCGTTTGAGAGAGCGCGAGGGAGGGAGGATTTAGATTTTAATTCACAGCTCAGTGCCAGCTGGGTGTTTCATGAGGCAGGCCCGTGTTGGCCCTGACTCGGCCCAGCAGGGGGGCCCTCGAGGTGGGTGGGGGGGCTCCACCGTGCGATGAGTGTGTTGGACGGTGCATGACGAACACAGGGGTAAACCCCGCCCCCCTGCGGTGATCCCCAGCTCGTGTATACCATCCCGGCGAAGACGACACTGAAGCACAGAGAAACATGCGTGACGTCATGAAGTCGTTAATTGGATTTAATTGCCGAAGGCTAATGGTGTCGCTCGTTGCATTGCTTACTAACCGCGTTACGTCCATCACGACGGGGAATCACACACGATTACCTCGTTGTTAGTACAACGCGAGGAATCGTCGCTTCTCTCCCATTCACCAGGCCGTCCTGTTGCGGTTCACCTGTCGTCGTCATCCGTGATGTTCAGTAAAGGGCATGTCAAGTCCGACAGGGCAAATCGGGGCAAACACTGAAGCACGCGAACATCGAAGCGTATCGGCGCACGGGTGGTGTGTGTGTGTGTGTGTGTGTGTGTGTGTGTGTGTGTGTGTGTGTGTGTGTGTGTGTGTGTGTGTGTGTGTGTGTGTGTGTGTGTGTGTGTGTGTGTGTGTGTGTGTGTGTGTGTGTGTGTGTGTGTGTGTGTGTGTGTGTGTCCATTCAACCATAAAAAACACATTTAGGGACTTTGGACTCACTACTAACTTGACTACACACTCTGCATGTTTTGCTGCAACCAACCAGGCTGCCGCCGTGTTTATCCTACATCGCCAGGCGTTGCACACGTCCCGGTAAACACCGCTGTATCACCGCTGAACCCCGTGTGAGCAATGGGCTGCCTGTCGGCCGGGCCGCGTCCGTCCACCACACTACGCAGTGCGTGGGGGCGCGTGTGGGGGGGGCTGGGGGTAGGTGAGTCTGTACCGGAGCTGTTCGGCCGGGCTCACCTGAGCTGAACAAATGGTTTGTGTCGACGTATCTCCGTTCACATAACCCCTCCGCGCCTGAATCATCCGTTTCTCAGCGGTGAACCCCCACGACTCCCGTGGCCTTCCCACCGAGACCCGGGAAACGACAGGCAGGAGGCAGGGTTTATAGAAACGTCCGACTGCTGCTACAGCTGCCTGGATATGTTACAAGTTTTATATCGGTTGCCACCAGTATGAATGTGAAAGTGTGTTTATTCTAGTTTGTAGCTGGGCAAAGGTGTGTGTGTGTGTGTGTGTGTGTGTGTGTGTGTGTGTGTGTGTGTGTGTGTGTGTGTGTGTGTGTGTGTGTGTGTGTGTGTGTGTGTGTGTGTGTGTGTGTGTGTGGGGCAAGCAAGCAAGCAAGCGTTATCCAATATCAACAGCCTCCATTTTATAATTTGGATGGCAGCATCATATTCTGTCCAACTTGCAAATCCCTGAGTGTGGGAAACGTTTTCCAATATCAACAGCCTGTTTGTAATTCGGATCACAGCATCGTATGCGGTCCAACATGCATATCCCCTTTTCTTGCTTTTGGCCTTCAGTGAGGGTTTCGCACATCATCTCCTCCCCTGCCAGCAGGGGGAGTCGTTGCAGAAGCTCTTACTTTCCTATGTACACCCCCTCCTTAGAAAACGTGTTTAAAATAATAATATGATGAATCATTTGTATTTTGCAAAGGCTCTCAGTTGTAGTTATGTTAACTAGCAGCTTGCTTGGCATGAGTAATATTTAAATATAATATTGACACAATTTTGAACAATACAAAAAAAAATATGTGTAACACATCGAATAGGAAAAAAATCTGTTATTTGACTTCCCAATTCTCTCCAAAAATATGTCTCGAAAAAAAAATCGAAAACACCAGAACAGCAGATTGATAATAGTTATGAAACATTTGTGAAGTGTTTCAGATCACGGTACTCAACCACATAATCACCAACTGCCTTGAAATATCTAAACGTTGCGTCTCTCATCTGCTCCACTCCAACGTTTATACAAATGTATTTCTGTCCACGAAGTAAAACATTAATCACAACACGGTGAGCGTTGTTGCTGCTCTATTCCGCCACAAGGGGGTGCTGCAAGAGGAGATATGGTTTATTGCTCCAGAGACGCTATGGTTGTGTTCTCTACAGGCCATCATATGATGGCTTGTTTTTAGCTTAAGGTGGCCCTGATTGGCCCATTACGACTGATATTTTCAAACACATGCCCTGCACATATATTTTTAGTACAGCATTAAAGCAACCATCGATCAAACGGTTAAAAACGCCTGGCCTTGCGAGCTTCCAAGGATCGCACTGGTAAGAACAAAGAAGAAGAGACACCAAGCCGGACTGTAGAGCCTGTTGTGTCTAATGACCGACAACAACTTTTTAGTGCCGCTAAAAGCGACAGGATACGCAGGGCACATGACAAATCCAGTGAAAATGGGTTGGAAAAGGGGCCGTTGAACAATGGAGAGAGAGAGGGAGGGAGAGGCGGGTTGCCAGGTTTTATGGTGTGGGATCCCAGCTCCCATCCCCCCCTCCCAGCCCCTCTTCCTTCCTGTCTCGTACTGTAGTTTACACTTGGGCCACTACGCCACACCAGGCCTGCGGAGAGGAACCGGCCAGAACAATGAGCAGTGCAGCCAGAGAGGAGAGGGTTTGGTGCATGGTCTTGAAGACCGTATCGGTTGGAATACCAGTTTGTAACGTAATGTTGTCTTACCTTGTCCAGGATAGGATCCGATGGACATCTAGATACTAGTTCTGCCGCTGATTTTGAGGCATTCCTTGACGGCTTACATTTACAATCTGATCATGCTGATTAATTTGATCATACGGATCAAATTGTAGTATAGAATATAGATACAGAATAAGTCACTGTTCATTTAAGGTTGAGGAACATTTAAACAGTATCAGTGTTACTCTTCCACTAACCACAATCTAAATAAATCATCACATGCACGACATTTCCTTATTAGAGAACCCCCCAAAAACATGGTTTGAATTATAGGGCAAAATGAGCTAGCAAATGATAACATCTGACCTATATAGGAGCTGCATTTACTTCGGGCGTTCTGGTTCGGCTACTCTGCGTCTCCGGGTCCTAATGAGGAACCAGATAAGGCCAGCGGGTGGCCGAGGGGAGCCTGCGTGGTTGCAATGTCGTTACCGTGTCACGCGCGCCGCACACATCGCAAAAACAGCTTTTCAGCTCCTTTTGATTTCATTTCGTCACAGAAAAATAAATAACCTGAGTTGATCAGGGCCCTGCTCTGAATACGCCAGGTAACATAGGACCCCCCCCCCCCCCCCAAAAGCCCCCCAGCCCCCCCGTCATCCATCACAGCCGGACTTGATATCAGGACCACCTCCCAGGTGAGTCGTAGACACAAATGACCCACCTGCCGGCTGCAGGAGAGCGAGCTCCCAGACCCTATAACGCGCTCTGTGGTCACCTCCCCGTCGTCCAATCAGTGGGCTCGGATTTTAATGGCCCTCATAAGGTCGGAAAGACAGTCACCCCTTAACGACGTGGCTAAAGCTAATAAAGCTAAACTCCAATAATGTGAGCGTGGGTGTTGCTCCTTTTCTGGATGACCCTCCAAGATGGCGTCGACTTGTTTTGGGATTTCGGAGGGTCCGTCCAGGACTGGTTTGGAGCAGCACACTTGTCACTCAGTCAAGCAGACCTTTAGCCACAAACGGGTCTGGTAGGGGGTTGGGGGGGGGGGGGGTGAACAATGTTAGGGCCAGACAGGCATTTACAACTCCCAACTATATGACCGCAATAAAAGAGGGCCCGGCTAAATGAGGCATTCTGTGCGGCTGGAGCCAGCTGTTGAGTGAGTGTTGTGCGTATTAAGGCCTAATGAAGGACTGGCCTTACCCCAGCGTCCAGGGGAGCGTAGCGGGTAAACACAACATAAACAAGTCCTGGAAGTCCTCGGACACGCCAGATATCACACTCTGACGTCCGTTACAGAGGAGGACGGAACCTTCTCCTCAGGCTATGGTATGTCGTTTGGTTATGAAGAGAAGGTGGTTAATCCTCCTTCAGGGTGGACCTAGTGTGATGGTCTGGGGTGGGAGGGGGGGGGGGGAGGCCAGGAGCACAGTGTTGGGTCTACTGGTGCAGAGGGAGCTATGTGGTGGTTTTTTATTTTTTTTATTTTTCATAGGTGAGATTATCCTCAATGAAAGGAGACTTCCTGGATTGGGAGCCTCTGGTTTACAACTTCCTTCTTGTGGCGACAATCCCGCTGAAATGTGTGTCGGCTCGCTCGCCCTGTGAGTGATGATGTCCTTACCGGCTGAGAGTCGTCTGCGTTGTAATCCTATTCTCTTAATAACCCTGGGCCTCGCTGCTGTGATACGGGGAGCTGGCTGATGACAAAGCGCCCTCGTCTCCCCTCCTCGGTGCAAGGCACCCCTCCGTGGCTCGCTGGGATCAGCTTACCAAACAGAACCAGAGTCCAGCTCTTTCCTTGTTGTACTTGGCTGAGTCTGCACTCGCCTTAGCGTCACCGCGGGGATTTCTGCAGAAGCGGTCCCCTGGCGAATCCGTGGAAAGGGGAAAAAGGGAGGTTGTTAGGGCTTTTCCAAATGAGATTACATTTCATTATCGGCTCTCGGTTTCTTCTGAACTGATTAATCAGTTTTACTCTGGTGTGTGTCGGCGGAGAATAAGTCTTGCGGGCCAACTAAAAAGTTTGGCAACTCATGCTCCGCACATGCTTTAT
This sequence comes from Gadus chalcogrammus, assembly GCF_026213295.1. NCBI lineage: Eukaryota > Metazoa > Chordata > Actinopteri > Gadiformes > Gadidae > Gadus > Gadus chalcogrammus. The sequence goes on from NC_079431.1 coordinate 2,374,661, forward strand.
TATTTTATTTAAATGTGCTTATGATGGCACTTTGAGAGCCCAAAAATACCTCGGCGGAGAAAGGCCAAAGAATGCAGAAAGAGGTATTTTCTGATGCAACATTCGGGCTCTCCGTTGAAACCACAGCTGCTTGTACTCTTGGCAACACTGCCGTGTACGCCCGGGCCGCATATACCCGGACATCACGCCATCACCTCCAGTCCAACCTTATCATACTGGGAGACTCGGGACTTGGGACGGCTGCTAGTAGCGTGATGCCCGAAGCCGGTTATTGTTGTTGAGCGGTCGTAACAAGACAAGACGAATCAAGAGGAGAGGCCGGCTGCAGCGGAGGGGACTTCACTTAGGGTGATGCATCGCGCGGCGCGTTCCCCTGTTGCGCTGAACGTTTATCCTGTGTGAAGGGAGTCGCCTCGCGGCAGGCCTGAACCGCAGCCAACGCGCACACATGCTCACCGTCTGCTGTGGCCTCGATGTCAGCCAGTTATAGTGTCGTAATACTGATACCGGGGTTGTACAAGTACTGTGGTACTGGGGTGTAGGAGTACTGGGGTGTCGTAGTACTGGGGTGTCGGAGTACTGGGGTGTAGGAGTACTGGGGTGTAGGAGTACTGGGGTGTAGGAGTACTGGGGTGTAGGAGTACTGGGGTGTAGGAGTACTGGGGTGTAGGAGTACTGGGTTGTAGTAGTGGTACTGGTGTTAGTAGTTAGTAGAAGACAAATGTACTATATTATTGTAAGTCGCTTTGGATAAAACCATCTGCTAAATGTAGTAGTACACATAATACTATAGTTTCTAAATATTGTAAATTAATACATGCTACTTACATAAATGTTAATTTCCTTTCCTAAACGGAGGTCTGTTACCGGCCCCGGGCGGCTGTGTTCCTGTTTCCAGCGATGTCTCGGTGCACGTGAGTCATTACGAGCCCGGGTGTGAGGTGACCAATGCGGTGCCCGGGACAGAAAGCAGACACAGGCCTCCCGGTCAGCTGGGGTCAGGCGTCCACAAACGACCCTGCCGTCCGTCGCTAGGGACCATTGTGCGTTGTTAGGGGAGAAGTGCTGCTGAAAATAAACTGAATTCGGTTCAATGCTATTTTTTTTTTTCCGTTTTCAGTTGGGTTCAGGGAGTTGTGTGCGTGCGTAGTGGAGAGGAAACGTGTGTGTGTGTGTGTGTGTGTGTGTGTGTGTGTGTGTGTGTGTGTGTGTGTGTGTGTGTGTGTGTGTGTGTGTGTGTGTGTGTGTGTGTGTGTGTGTGTGTGTGTGTGTGTGTGTGTGTACACAGTTAGAACAAGTCCAAACAATGCCTGTTGGTCCCTAGTGAAGTCATAACGGGGCTGCCTGCTACTGTGTTGACGCAATCAACATCATAACAGGCAGGGAAAAAACATTCCCACACACACACACACACGCAAGCCTCCCTGCACGCGAGGGTATGAACACACTCACACGCACGCATGTGCACGCACAAGCAAGCCTCCATGCACGCAAGGGTACACACACACACACACACACACACACACACACACACACACACACACACACACACACACACACACACACACACACACACACACGAGCATCCTCCATGCATGCAAGGGTACCCACTCACACTCACCCTCACTATCTATAATAGATAGGAAGACCAATGAAATAATGGCTCAGAGTAATATTCCCAAACTAGGATCATTTGGTGCTTCCTAAATGCAAGCGGTCCCACTCCCATGTGTTTCCACACGGCCCCCGTAACCCCATGACAGTACTGTGGTCACCGCAGCATCTCGGTTATGTGTGGGTCAGAGTTGAACGCAGTGAAGGGACGGCCTGCCAGCTTTTTAGTGGCCTAGTAAACATAAAAGGCTGCTTGTTAAATTTCATTAAGTGCTAAAATCTCTTAACAACTCATTCCTTTTACTGTCAATCGCTTAATAAAAATATTAAGGAGCGGGCCAGGCTATGTCCGGCGTGGATTGACAAATCATTCCGTAACAAGTAGGAACAGTTTTATTGTGGAATCGGGTTTGTGGTTGGCTTACTTTTGACTCCCACACTGGCTGCTGACATGCAGGGGAGCAAGCCCCCCCCCCCACCTCCCAAACACAAGGGGGCAGGATGCACTACCCACGATGCCTCACCACTAGAGGGCAAAGCAACTCCAAAAATCTCTCCTGACCGGCTGTGTTGTTTGTGATTGACTGGTGAGATACTGCAGGGGAGAGCCGGGGCTGGAGTGACATTTCAGTGGTTTATGACCACATCAAAACACAAACACACACACCTAGCCCAACCCCCGGTAAGTTACAGAAGGTGTTTTATTTGTGTAGCCGCGACACGCTACAGCATTTTGCCCCTGCTTTTTTTTTATGGGATCTTTTCATCACCGCGGCCTCATTGTGATTGATTCTAGACAAGGAGCAGCCCGCTCATATCTAGATATGATCCGCTGGTGGACTGCGTGTAATTGATGGTTCTTTAGCATAGGGTACGACAGGGTTCAGCGATCCCTCTTACTTCCGACCAGGATCTTTATCTGTTCGGCGGTGGCGGCGTGCCTGGGAAGCCGTATCAGCCTACCGCGCGGCTGGGATGGGAGGAGGACGTGTGTGTATCCTTCATAAACACAGCGGGAGCGCCGACGGGGCTGGAGCACGCGCTACATCCTGTCATGGTGGGATCTTGGCGTGGCCGTGTAAAGGCAGCCCACTGGGCTCTGTGCTACAGCTGCGGCTCTCTGGCTCCTAGTCTCTCTCTCTCTCTCTCTCTCTCTCCCTCTCGCTCTCGCTCTCTGGTGGGTTGTTATTCTCCCCTCGGCCGTACTGCGATCCACAGAGACTAGGAGAGAGAGAGAGAGGGGGGAGAGGGGGAGGTAGAGAGACGGAGGAAGAGGGAATTACACTGAGAATGTGGGGTGGAGTTGCCAAGAGAGGGAGGGGGAGATGGAGGGGGAGAGAGACAAAGGGGGAAAGAGAGAGAGAGAGAGAGAGAGACGGGTGGGAGAGAGAGGCATGCAGACACTAAGCGAGAGGAAGATGGAAAGAGGGAGAGAGAGAGAGAGAGAGAGAGAGAGACATGGAGGAGCCACTGGGAGAGAACGAGAGAGAGAGGGAGGGAGCGGGGGAGAAACCCCTCTCCCCTCCCCAGAGCCGCGGCCTCCCAGGCCCCTCTTCCACCTGGGTTGGTAGGGGAAGAGGAATGTGCTTCCCTAACGACGCGCCGTAAATCAGCGACAGCCACAACGGCCGTCCCCGCGCTGCTATTGGCCGACGGCGGCGGCGAGCCAGGCCCAGCCCACTCCAGCTCCCGGGCCCCCGGCCCGAAATACAAAAAGGCAGAACGGGCACGGAGCATGTGGCCTTCCCCTCCAGGCACCGGGCGTCGGAGGACCGAAGGCAACCGCCCTGGACGCCCGCGGCCCGGCAACCCTCGACCGGCTCCTCGTCTCCCGCCACCTCCCGGGAGCGAGGGGGGGGTAAGGGGGGTGAGGTCGAGGCCGAACCCCGGGAGGAGAGGAGGAGGAGGAGGAGGAGGGCGGGGAGGTGCAGATGGATCCTATCCCCCCGTGAGGCCGCTGGGAGGCTAGTCCGGGGGCACGGAGAGGCCGAGCAGCGGGCAGACGGCTGTAAGTGGTTCCAGCTGCGGCCGGGAGCCTTGAAGTTGTCTTCAGCGGCGTCCAGTCGGGTCACAGGGAGCTGCTCTCATACCCCGGAGCAGAGTCCTCGGTGAATCTCACGCCAAAGTCAGCTTCGTTTGGTTTAAGTTGGAGTTTGGATTAGCATCAGTGTGATGTCCTCGCTGGGTTATTTGGTTTTGTTTTGCCGGATGTTTTGGTTGACATTTTCTGCTTGTATTTAATGTGTTTCTTTCGTTTTTGGTTGTGGTCCATCGTTTGTGATCTTTCACACAAACCCTCCAAACTGAAAGAAAAAGTCAAAGCAGTCGCTAGGGCAACAATGATTCAGTATCTACCTTCACGCACTCATTTCGATATTTGTCCCCCAATTTGTTCTGATAACGATTTATACTAAACGTGAATAAAAAAATTGATTTTAGACACGCTAACCTAATAGTGTGCAAGCATATCCCACTAATTACTGAGCGGTTGTTCAACCTAGTTAACGTTGCAGCCAATCGCAGAGAGTCAGTCGGCTCATTTAACCTACGCAGTATAATATATCGTCGTAAAATACCCAAGCGGGTGTGTTCCTCACGTTAAGACACACACATTCACTATTCATCACCTCGTTTCACTATCCCCCCGCTATCTTTTAATACACACCCTAAAAACTGGGACTGTTAGTGATCCGTGACACGACCCCCCCCACCTGCCCTGTAACATCACGCTCTTACTGCAGTGAGGTGTACGGCTCTCTCTCTCTCTCTCTCTCTCTCTCTCTCTCTGGCTGGGGGCTCCTCTGTCACCTCCAAATGGAGTGCTACAGCTTACAGTACACTGGCACCCGCAGCACAGCGCTGGCACAGGGAACCAACTTTCATCTGTCTTCCCCCAGAACTGTGTGTGTGTGTGTGTGTGTGTGTGTGTGTGTTTGTGTGCTAATGACAGTCATGTTAATGATGTTGACACTCCCAGCCGCCCCGGATGCGATGTTACAGTAAACGGGAGGGAGGAGGGGGGAAGGGGGGGGGGGGGAAGGTGAACGCGTAGGTTGTTGACAAATGTCACGGCAACAAGGCGGCCGCTAATGTTTGTTGTGGTCGTCCGTGGTGGAGATGACAACGCTGTTTAGGAGGTTCCTCTCCTTCGTATCCGTTCTGCTGTCGGTTGGTCCGCAGCGGCTGCCATTTTGGATCCTGCTGCACCGTCTCCATGGAGCTTCTACTTCTTCTTCTTCTTCTTCTACAGAAGATCTAGGAAGATACAGAATCTGCGTCTGAGCATGAAATTACTTGGCTCACGGAGCACTGTTGTATCAATTAGATATATTACCCAGCAGCCGTGGAGCAATACTACGTGTGTACTTTTCCTCAGCCAAGGATGGAAAATGAATTTCTTCAGTTTGTGTTACATAAGATGGAGAGAGAGCGGCAGAGGGGGGAGAGAGAGAGGGAGAGAGCATTACACACACATATTTCAACAACACTGGGAAACGGTTCGGTTTACCTGCTGGGATTTCCCGTGTGTGTGTGTGTGTGTGTGTGTGTGTGTGTGTGTGTGTGTGTGTGTGTGTGTGTGTGTGTGTGTGTGTGTGTGTGTGTGTGTGTGTGTGTGTGTGTGTGTGTGTGTGTGTGTGTGTGTGAGACACCTCAGCGGTGTCTCTCCTCTGAGATTGATGTGGCGTGTGGCAAGAGCCTTGAGTGATGATGTCGGCCGCCATCGCAGCCAGAGAGCTCACGCCGCCATCATCGTCTCCTTCACCGTGCCTGTGTCGCCATGCCAACCCCTGCACTGCCACACCCACCCGCGTGCCACGCCCCTGGCCTGTTGTGGTCCCCGAGCCACGCGTCCCACCCGAGCGTCTTCTAACCCCCGCCATCGCAGATTCTCGCTGACCCCGATTAATCAACCATTAGTTTTGTTTTGCTGTGTTTGTTTCTTCTTCTTTTCAAATGAAAGCAGTGCCCGTGTTCAAGTCCAGTGCCCTCCTCAAGGCATGGACCTGGGGGATGTTCTGCCCGGCAGCCTGCGAATACGTCATGTGATGGATACAAACCGCGTTCCTATTGGTCGTAAATAAGGCCGTGTAGCTTGGTGAAAGGCGTAAGCCGGTCGAGGCTGGGGCAGCCTTGTTGTTCCCCGTGGCCGGGGGGGAGCATCAAAGCATCTGCTCTGTTCTACTTTTAGGAATACAGAGGCGCTCTGAGGAAAAGATTGCAAAATTAGCACATAAATACGTTATTATTTAAGCTAATATTATCAAATTAGCCAATGCTCAATATTATGTGTGGGTGTGTCTGTGTGTCTGTGCGTCTGTGTGTCTGGTCGACAGACATTAGGAGATGGTGTGTTTCTATGTTTGTGTGTGGGTCTGGACGACAGACGGGCAGAAGGACAGAAGGTGTGTGTTAGTTTGTGTCGAGTTCAGTGTGTATTTGTGGGTCTGGTTGAGACAGACATCATGAGATTGTGTGTGTGTGTGTGTGTGTGTGTGTGTATGTGTGGGAGTGGAGGGGGGGGTAGGCTTCCATCAACCCAGTCTGCCGGAGGACCAGAGAGGACTCTGTGACCCTGGTATGAACCGGCCCGGGGGTCAAAGAGGCCGCTCTGGGGGTCGGAGGTCAGAATCCAGGCTCCCCACAAACAATGCGCTGCTCTGCTGGCCACAGAGAGGGGAGTCTCTCCCAACAGGCCCCTCAGCCTGCTCCTCATTACGCACTACCCTACGCTCTGCAGCGTTGGTGTGTATCAACGGCTCTTTCTGTTAACCTGGGGCCTCTGTGACTGCGGCTGCAGGAGAAAGGCCTGTTGGTCAGCAAGAGAACACGGTTTTCCTTAGGTTAGAGATCGAGTGAAGGATGACCATCAACCGACATGTTCTCAAAACCTTTGATTAATTTATCGTTTCCTTTTCATTCTATATTTGTGTGTGTGTGTGTGCGTGCATGTGTTTGTGTATGTGTGTGTGTGTGTGTGTGTGTGTGTGTGTGTGTGTGTGTGTGTGTGTGTGTGTGTGCATGTGTGCATGTGTGAGTGTGTTTGTGTGAGTGTGTGTCTGAGTACTAGCTGCAGTAGTACACCACGGCAGATGTGCAGTATCTCATCACAAACGACGGTCTCACCACGCATGTAAACCCCCCCCCACCCCCCCCCACGCCATGAGCGCTAAACGCCTGGGCCCACGCGGAGAGCAGGTGCTGAAACGAGACGTCAGCACGGCTCTCCACCGAGGAAGGAGCAGGGGCGGAGATGTCCGTCCGTCCGGCCCTCCCCGACAACACGCGCACCTGCCGCGCGGCTGCCGACCCCTGGCTCCGGAAGAGGGCCCCGGGACGCTCCCCACTCGAGGGCCTGTCCTCACGTCTGCTGCTGCAGCGAGGTCTGGGGAGCAGAGACAGCGGGGCCTCAGAGGGGACGGCTCTGCTGCTGCTACAGAACGCTGCCAGGGTCTCATCTCAGCGTAGCGCCAGCCCGTCATATGTGCTCTTCTGTCCCCACAGAAGAGCACATCCCCCCTCCTCCTCCTCCTCCTCCCCCCGCCCCCCCCTCCCCCCCCCCCCCGAGGGCAGGGAGACGGGGGATGTGCTGAGCATCGGGAAAGCAGCGCAGTGGAACAGACAGGCGTACTGTAGCAGAACGCCACAACAGCACGACTGCGACGCCCCGCTGCTACTGCTGCTACACCGCGCTTTGGACACACTCTCTCACTTCAGCAATGCAGATGTGCCCAACATGCACGAAGGTGTGCGCAGCGCTACGTGTGTTGTACTGTCTTTGTACGTCTCCATGGCGATGGACTGTCTGTAATTTCCATGCACACACGTCATGCAAACTCACATTGAAACACAGAAAAACGTGCATGTGCACAATGTGCAGGTTTGCGTGCACTGTGTGCATGCACTCTCACGCACACACGTGCAGAATCACATTGCTGAGCGTTTTTGCACCGTGCACCCCTGCTCGTGCACTCACATAGCGCACACGCACAGCCCCTCTCTCGCACTTAGACACTCACTCACCCACTCTCAAACAGATAGCAATCATATTAAGACAATCATATTCATATTGAGGCCATCAACAACACTCTACACCCTCTAAAATATTTACATTCATGCGGTGAATCCATCAGCGATGGTCTTTTAAGTGGATTTACTGCCGTGTATTAAAAGCAGCCTGCCGGCTGCATTACCGATGTGCGCCACTAGGGGGTTAAGCTCCCCACAGTAGAAGTCTGTTGACATATGCTGCGGGGGCCCACTGAAACTCCCCCTGCTTCCCACCACTAGCGGACCTCCCGCGCTCCGCTATCAGCCCACCCCCGGTGAACCGGACCACCTTGGCTTCATTATCGCGATGTAGCCGTCCTCCAACCAGATCCTCTCACGGCCGGGACCTCTCTTCTGGCAACGCGTCGTCCTCTTTTCTCTGATCCGCAGCATCTTGTTGATGCTGTCCTTCCGCACGGTTCTCACGTGAGCCGCTGTTAGGTCACGCTCCACGTGAGAGATGGCGATGGAGATGAATGAGAGGGGGAAGCGGAGGCGGTGTTGTGGGCACCACCACACCCCATCCCCCCCCCCCCCCCCCTCCAGAGGGGGGCCGCAGTCTCACAGACGACCAGCAGGGTCTGCACACTCTGGGCGGACGTGTGTTGTGGCTGCGTGTTACATGGTAAACGGACTGCATTTATAAAGCGCTTTTCAAACCAGTGGCCACGCAATGCGCTGCACAACACTGCCTAACATTCACCCATTCATGCACACATTCACACACCGACGGCGCTGTCAGCCATGCAAGGCGACAGCCAGCTCGTCGGGAGCAGTCAGGGTGAGGTGCCTTGCTCAGGGACACCTCGACATTCAGCTAGGAGGAGCCGGGGATCGAACTAGCAACCTTCTGAGCCACATGCCGCCCGTGTTGAGCCGACCGAAACATATTCCAGTGTGATCACAGCTGCCCCCCCTGTCGTGCTTGTCTTGACGGAGGGCTCAGTGAGTCACTGCACACACAGGACTGCCCTGACTCTCCTGCAGACGAGTGTAGAGGAGCAGGGTGCACACGCGTACCCACCACGGCGCCGCCCAACGTGGTAACGTTTCAACAGCTCGATGTATTTGTGAGAGGCGGTTATCGATCTACAGTCAAAACCACGGCTCTTCTCTCCTCTCGCTTCCTGACTTGTACGCGCTCGCCCGAGTTTTGAGGGATCAATGTTGCGGGAATGAAAGAAGCAACGACTCCTGCACTTGAGCCTGAGTAATGAGGATAGATATTCCACATCTGTTTTCCCATCGCTTGAATGAGAGAGTCACCGTCTCTAGAGGTCTCAAACCCCCCCATCTGACCCACTGCCCTCCTCTCTCGCTCCCTCTCTCTCTCTCTCTCTCTCTCTCTCTCTCTCTCTCTCTCTCTCTCTCTCTCTCGCTCCAACCCTCAGGTGACCCCCTCCTCCGCCTCCTTGAGTCCACCGCCCCGCACGCCAAGAGCCCCCCCAATGAAAAGAATATCTCAACATCACAAGTCGTATCGAGATGTAATAACAGCAGCATTTATTCCCGCCCTAACCGGGCGCTGAACCCTGTAGTGAATCGACGTAGTTGTTATTCTACCATCAGTCAACAAGCAAGGCAGGCCGAGCCCCCGCCGACGCACCTCGCAACCTCCCAATCTAATCGTCCCGGACCCTCGTCAGCCTCCAGGACGATCAATCGCTGCTCCCTCACTGGACGCGGCCTGGACGACTGCACATCCTATACTAGAGACCCCCACCCACAGCCTCTCCCTCTCTCCCTGCCCTCCACCCAACACCGTCTTCTCTCTCTCTCCTTCTCTCTCTCTCTCCTTCTCTCTTTCCCTCCCTCTCTCCCTCCCTCCCTTCCTCTCTCCCTATCTCCCTCCATCCCTCTCTACCTCCCTCCCTTCCCTCTCTCCCTCCCTCTCTCTCTCCCTCCCTCCCTCTCTCCTTGCCTCTCTCCCTCCTTCCCTCCCTCTCTCTCTCCCTCCCTCCTTCCCTCTCTCCCTCCCTCCTTCCCTCTCTCCCTCCCTCCCTCCCTCTCTCTCCCTCCTTCCCTCTCCCTCTCCTTCCTTCTCTCTCTCTCTCTCTCTCTCTCTCTCTCTCTCTCTCTCCTCTCTCTCTCTCTCTCTCTCTCTCTCTCTCTCTCTCTCTCTCTCTCTCTCTCTCTCTCTCTCTCCTTCCCTCTCTCTCTCTCTCTCCCTCCTCCCCCTCTCTCTCTTTCCCTCTCTCTCTCCCTCTCCCTCCTTCCCTCTCTTTCCCCCTCCTTCCCCCTCTCTCTCTTTCCCCCTCTCTCCTTCCCTCTCTCCCTCCCTCCCTCTCTCTCTCCCTCCCTCCTACCCTCCCTCTCTCTCTCCCTCCCTCCCTCTCTCTCTCCCTCCCTCCTACCCTCTCTCTCTCCCTCCCTCTCTCTCCCTCGTCCATCCCTAGCCATAAAGGGAGGCCAACACTAGGAGCACGCACCCCGGGCCTCCCAGACACCGACCCTCTGCTCCGTCAGCCCTCTGCGCTCCGTCACCTTCTGCTCCGTCAGCCCCCTGCTCCTCCGTCGGCCCCTGGGGAGGTGTAGCGCCTCCTGACAGGTCGAGTCTCTCTCTTGAACGGCGTCGACAAACAACATGGAGGGAATGCGGCCTGAACCTCCGGGCGTAGGCTGAACTGTTGAACCGAACAGGGTGGTGGAGTGGGCGGAGAGAGGGTGGAGATAGGGGGTGGAGAGAGGGTGGAGGAGTGGGTGGAGAGAGGGTGGAGAGAGGGGGGAGGAGTGGGTGGAGAGAGGGTGGAGGAGTGGGTGGAGAAGGGTGGAGAGAGAGGGTGGAGAGAGGGGGTGGAGGAGTGGGTGGAGAGAGGGTGGAGAGAGAGGGTGGAGAGAGGGGGGAGGAGTGGGTGGAGAAGGGTGGAGAGAGGATGGAGAGAGGGGGGAGGAGAGGGTGGAGGAGTGGGTGGAGAGAGGGGGGAGGAGTGGGTGGAGAGAGGGGGGAGAGAGGGGTGGGTGGAGTGGGGGTGGAGAGAGAGGGGGAGAGAGAGTGGAGATGGGTGTAGGGAGAGGTGGCAAGAGAGGTGGAGAGAGGGTGGAGAGAGGGGGAGAGAGGGGTGGAGGGAGTGAGAGGGATGGTGGAGAGAGAGGGTGGAGAGAGGGGTGGAGAGAGAGAGAAGGTGGAGAGAGAGAGAAGGTGGAGAGAGAGAGAAGGTGGAGAGCCATTAGGAGCAACAGGAGCCGAGCCGCTCTGAGTTGGCCCTCGCTGTCGCGTCCCTAATGGATAAAAGGTTGACATCCGAGCGGGCCGTTCTCTGACCCCCTCGGCTCACCTTAAACACAGGCGAGACATCCTGGGCCCGCGTCCGCGATCTGCACGGCTTGTTCTATCATCTCAATCTTAGACGGCGTATCAGTAGCGCGCGATGACCCTCATTTTCAGTGGGTCAGAAACGAATGTTGCATGACAACACCCACAATTGACATGTTTTTTTTTTATATGCACATATTATATACACATTATATTGTATTATATATTATTATATATATGCTTCAAATCACTCACACCCATAAATCCCCTGGTCCTCCTGTGTGCACACACTTAGGCATGGGAAACAAAAAGCAGTGCAACCACATAGCCATTTTTTATTTTCTTACCACGCTCGGGAGAAAGTTCTGTTGTAAATTTCCCCCAATCCTTCGTTTGTTGGACAGGGTTTATGTCTGGTCTGTCTGGGCCAAGTTGTTTGGTGGCTAACTTCTCTTCCAATTGTAATTTCGCAAATGTTTTTTTAACAGAAACGACAACACTGTTAATCACAGGTACAACACCACTCGCCATATCTGCATCTGATATAGACACGACGAAAGATACTGGCGGAATAATTCGAATTAAAATAACAACAGTTCTAGAATATGAGCATGGGGCAGACTACTTTACGACCATATTGGCGTCTTTTAGCGCGGATTGCAATTCTTATTGCAGCCTGCAGGGTTTTGCAAGTTCGCTGCCCCACCTGCCCATATGGATGCCAGGTGCCTGCGGCATATCAAAATCTCATATTTGTCTTCATAAATATAATAAATTGATGTACTACACATATTTAGATTCGCATTTAGCAAACGCTTTTATCCAAAGCGACTTTCAATAAGTATATTGTCAGAAGAAAGAGAAACAACAATATATCGCTGTGGATATAGGATGTTCCTAGAACCAAGTGCCAAGCACTATCAATTGCTAGGTTAACCCATTCCCCGTACACAACAAAGATAGCTAGGATAACACACTACACAATGCAAGTACTATTTTTAAGTGCAAGGATGTACAACATACAATAAGTGCGCACATTACATATTGACATATTATTATAGCTGAACCCTATCATTTATATTTGATATAGATTGCTGCCCTTCAGGGATTAATAAAGTATGTTTTATCTTGTGATGCAGTGAACTCACCCAAACACCTGTCCTACACAACGTTCCTTTATGTTTCAATCCCATCCTCGGTGGCTGGCTGCTGTTTATTGATGTGGCTGTCAGGGCGGCGGTTTATGTTCATCTATTGTGCTAATTCATGCATGGATCTGGCTGTAATGAAGCGGGCCTGTGATGTGTATCACCACTCTTAAAACGCTACCTTTGGGCTCCCTGGCTCACACACCGCAGTAAAGTTATTTGCTGTACGGGTGTCATCGCTCCCAGATGAAGATATATGGCTCTTTTAAGGCCGCTAACAATACCAATCAATAATCATGAACGTCTGTTTATTGTCATATTTCATAAATCAGCCTCATTGTTTGCCGATGACAGTGATCCTTCACTGCAGAGCTGCAGCATGCAAATAATCCCAGGGCTTAATCGCCATCATCAGAGCTGACCACAGGCGAATCAATTACAGCTCCATGCACGAGGAGAAGACTCTCTCGCCATGCAGGTGTCTGTGTGTTTGTGTCTGTCTGTCTGTCTGTCTGTCTCCTCTGTCTTTAACCCTGTCTGTCTGTCTGTCTGTCTGTCTGTCTGTCTGTCTGTCTGTCTGTCTGTCTGTCTGTCTGTCTGTCTGTGTCTGTCTGTGTCCTCTCTCTTTAACCCTCTCTGTCTGTCGGTTTGTGCGTGTGTGCGTGTGTGTGTGTGTGTGTGTGCGTGTGTGCGTGCGTGCGTGCGTGCGTGCGTGCGTGCGTGTGTGTGGCGTGTCCATGCACCTGCTGGCTGTACAGTACACAGACGCACACGCGGCGGGGGTCAGCAGACACACTTCCCCGTCAGGATGGAAGCGTTCCGCTCATCCGACCCTGCAGCAGTGTTTACACACAGACTCCTCCACTACAACTTCCGGCCATTGTTCCTGCCCTTTGATTGGTCCACGGGACCGACTGTGTTTCTGCTGTCTCCCCCCCCCCTCTCCACGTTCTGCTCTTAAGTAGCAGATTAATGCTGGGGAGGACGGCGGGGCTAATGTGTTTGACTGCTCCAGCTGGCGCGCGGCCAGGCCGGAGGCGGGCGGTCGAGGGAACAGGTCAGCGGGCGAGGAAGGAAAAATCACCGCGCATCACAAAGCGCGTAGGTGGGAGCTGCGCGTAGGAGCCGCCCGTGTGGACACAAACGGGCCCCCAGGGGCCGATGGGGCCGGGCTGAAAGGTGTGTTTCCACCTGCAATACAGTAAACCAGCATGGACGAGAGTGGAATGAATAGGGCCTGTCTGGAACAGACAACACCTCATGGACACATTCATTCTCACACACACACGCACGCACACACACACACACACAGAGACACACACACACACACACAGCCACACACACACACACACAGACACAGACACAGACACACTCATACACACACATACACATACACAGTCATACACACACATACACACACATACACACACACACACAGCCACACACACACACACTGACACACATACACACACACACACACACTGACACACATACATACACGCACGCACACACACACACACACACACACACTGACACACATACAGACACACACACACACACACACACTGACACACATACACAGCCTCCCTCTTGTATACCGATACAGAGCAAACACACGATTGAGAGTGATGTGTGCCTCAGCCGGGCGAAGGTTGAAGTACGTGGGGAAAAAAAAAACTAAAGGCAAGAGGAGAAAAAAGAGAAAAATGCAGCGAGTGCAGAGCGGCCGCTGCCGCCGCGGCCGCTGCCGCCGCCGCAAGGCATCGCCGCCGCCGCGAGGCATCGCCACAGAGCAGCGATCCGTCAGCGAACCTCGCAGCGCCGTGACAGAGCGGCTCGGAGAGATGACAATCTAATAGCGGGGATGACATTTTGTTTAAACACGTGATGACAGAACGCTCCCGTGTCAGAGTAACTGTAGCTGCCGTCGGGCCAGGGGGGGGGACGGGGGGGGGGTGGGGGGGTCATCACAGTCAGCCATCACTCTCTGCTCCGCCGCCACCCTCCGATCACGCCGTCCCGGTGGTCAGCGTGATCGCCCGTGTCACGCAAACATTTACACAGAGCGGGAGGAGCACTTTGTGTCAAGGAGCGGGGGGAGTGGGGTGGAGGGGGAGAAGGGGTGTGGAGGTGCCAAAGGAGCACAGGAGGAGGAGTGAGGTGGAGGAGGAGGTGTCAGGAGGGGTGTTTGAGCTGGAGGAGAAGGGGCGTGGAGGAGGAGCAGTGAGGAGGTGGTGTCTCGAAGAGATATCTGGAGGTGTAGGAGAAGCGGTGTGGAGGAGGAGCATTTTGAAGGCGCAGGGGGTAGTGTTGTCGAGGAGGTGGTGTCTGGAGGAGGAGATGTGAGGAGGTGCGTGAGGAGGTGGTGTCTGGAGGATGTGCGTGAGGAGGTGCGTGAGGAGGTGGTGTCTGGAGGAGGAGATGTGAGGAGGTGCGTGAGGAGGTGGTGTCTGGAGGATGTGCGTGAGGAGGTGCGTGAGGAGGTGGTGTCTGGAGGAGGTGCGTGAGGAGGTGGTGTCTGGAGGAGGTGCGTGAGGAGGTGGTGTCTGGAGGAGGTGCGTGAGGAGGTGTTGTCTGGAGGAGGTGCGTGAGGAGGTGGTGTCTGGAGAAGGTGGTGTCTGGAGGAGGTGCGTGAGGAGGTGTTTGGAGGCGCGGGCCCTGATGTCTGGTCCCCCGTCGACGTCGGAAGGATGAAGGAATGTTTCTGAGGCCATGGTCAGTTTCCTCTTCCTGTCCCCAGACGCAGCCCCCAGCATTGTGCCAGGCCCCCCCCCCCCCCACCTTACCCACATCCCCACCCCTGTCATCCTGTGATGGAGATCCCTGAATGCTGTGTTTACCTTGGCCCTACCCCAGCGAGAGAGAGAGAGAGAGAGAGAGAGAGAGAGAGAGAGAGAGAGAGAGAGAGAGAGAGAGAGAGAGAGAGAGACTGACAGACAGAGGGAGAGAAAGCAAAACAAGCCCACAGACATGAGTGGATTGACACAAGAAAGATAGATAAGGAGAGAGAAGGGGGAGGGGGAGAGAGAGAGAGAGAGAGAGGGTGAGAGAGGGTGAGAGCGCGAGAGTAAGAGGGAGTAAATAATTGTTATAGATCGTTATCGTAGTCGTTCCCATATCTCTAATTTCTTTATTTACACTGAACTAATAGTCTCATCTAAGTATGTTCCAACCATTATTACATAATCACTCTCACTCTATCTCTCTCTCTCTCTCTCTCTCTCGCTCTCTACAACAGGTCAACAAAACCAAAAAATAGAAAACTGCATTTGTGTGTGCACGTGCTTGTGCACGTGCTTGTGCACGTGCTTGTGCACGTGCTTGTGTGTGTGTGTGTGTGTGTGTGTGTGTGTGTGTGTGTGTGTGTGTGTGTGTGTTTGCACCTCGTCTCATACAGCAACATGCACCCATGCGCCAGGAGGAGGTGAGTGCCCAGCCCACGTGGTGAGGAGGTGGGAGGAGGTGAGTCCCAGTGTGGAGGTGAGAGGAGGTGAGTCCCCACGTGGAGAGGAGGTGAGTCCCCACGTGGTGAGGAGGTGGGAGGAGGTGAGTCTCCACGTGGTGAGGAGGTGGAAGGAGGTGAGTCCCCACATGGTGAGGAGGTGGGAGGAGGTGAGTCCCCACATGGTGAGGAGGTGGGAGGAGGTGAGTCCCCACGTGGTGAGGAGGTGGGAGGAGGTGAGTCCCCACGTGGTGAGGAGGTGAGTCCCCACGTGGTGAGGAGGTGAGAGGAGGTGAGTCCCCATGTGGTGAGGAGGTGGGAGGAGGTGAGTCCCTACGTGGTGAGGAGGTGGGAGGAGGTGAGTCCCCATGTGGTGAGGAGGTGGGAGGAGGTGAGTCCCCTCATGGTGAGGAGGTGGGAGGAGGTGAGTCCCCTCATGGTGAGGAGGTGGGTCCCCTCATGGTGAGGAGGTGGGAGGAGGTGAGTCCCCTCATGGTGAGGAGGTGGGAGGAGGTGAGTCCCTACGTGGTGAGGAGGTGGGAGGAGGTGAGTCCCCTCATGGTGAGGAGGTGGGAGGAGGTGAGTCCCCTCATGGTGAGGAGGTGGGTCCCCTCATGGTGAGGAGGTGGGAGGAGGTGAGTCCCCACGTGGTGAGGAGGTGCCTGGGAGGAGGTGAGTTGAGGTGGCTGAACTCTCCTCCCTCGTCTCGTGTTGCCCGCGGCTCTCCGAAAGCCTCAACATTCTTCCACGTATCTGTGCGGGCCCCGGGCTGCTGGCCCCCAGGCTGTTGGCCCCCGGGCTGCTGGCCCCCGGGCTGTTGGCCCCCGGGCTGCTGGCCCCCGGGCTGTTGGCCCCCGGGCGGCTGCTTAGCCTCACGGGGGGGCCCGGAATTCCACTGGAATACCAGCAGAGGGGAGGCCGAGCGTGGGGGAGGGAGGCGAGAGGGAGGGAGGGAGGGAGGGAGGGAGGGAGGTGTGATTGAGTGAGGGAGCTAGTTGAGGGGGAGGCAGGTGTGGGGGAGGGAGGGAGGGAGGGAGGGAGGGAGATGTAAGGGAGGTCAATGTGGGAGAAGAGAGGCAGGCAGGTAGGAAGGAAGGGAGGAGCTGGTGGGTGCAAACAAAGTGAGTTGGTTGTTAACTTGAGGAGAAAACAAACATGTTCTGAAGGAGATGAGTCCACAGAGCCTATTCTCATCATTAAACACACACACACACACACGCATGTGCACGTCTGCACTGCATGCACATAAATACCGACACACGAATACAAATAAACACTTGTACACTCCGAAAATAAAGGCAAAAATTTTACAGCGATAATATTAATTGTGAATTTAAATGTAGAATGCTAAACTACTAAACTAACCCTAATAAACAGATCAAATCCACTTGTGTGATAGCCACTGTATGCAGCAAATGTTACCTTTTTATATCCGTTGTAATGCACACTGTTGCCACCAAGCTGTGGGTGGTGCAGTACTCGTGCTGACCTACAGGGGGAGTCTGACATCATTTCTGTGTGCAGAGTGGGGAAAGACCGTGGCCCACTCATTGGTAGAACGTAGAGACCCTGTCGTCATCAGCCGGTCACAGATATGAGCTAGTTTTAATTTGAATGAGGTAACCTCCTAAAAGCACCCCATGCCAGCAGTACTTGCGAAATAGTTAAAGATGGAAAAACACACAAATATATATCTGTACCTTATATATGTTCAAGTTTTAGAGAGAGTTTTATTGGAATATATATGCTATATATATATACCCTCAGTTACAGACCTTGTATAACTTGATACCTCTCACATCTATTATAATTCAGTCACAGCTAAGTGTGTGATGTGTGTTGGCTCACCTCAGGGTGTTTGCTGTGGAAGGATTTATAAGCCCTGTGGTGTAGCAGCTCTTCAGGCAGACAGCAGCGGGATTAGGGTAATCCCCTATTAGTCACCTCTTTAATCCCGCGAAGGGCCTTGTGTATACAACAGGTTAAGTACTTGTTTCGGAAACGACTACACGGGTTAAACGGATTAACCTCAGCGGGAATCTAGTTTACAGCCTTTTAAACAAAAAACGTTTTTGCTCAAATTGAGTGTATGTGGGCTACCCCCACTTTGACTTCTGCCGGTGTGTATAAATATGTTGGCTCTTTATAAATAACAGCTCTCCTCATTAGTCAGTATTAAACTCTAAATGCACTGATACCAAAGATAAGAAACATACACAACCTCATCCCAGGAAAGGTTATCCCTGCACACTCTTACGGGCCCAAAGGAGGAGATCAATCATCGCTCCCGAGCACGTATTTATCGGGACGCCATTTTATCGCCATTATCGTCTCCCGTCACTCACAGCCGGCCCCCTGTGCAATATCTAAGCCCCGCCCCCCGAGTGTCCCCTCCCCCGAGTGTCCCCTCCCCGTGCTTCACGGCGGCGTTGGGCCAGGAGTGATTATGTGGAAGTGAAGTTCATGTAAGCAACGGTGAGCGCATATCGACCCCAGATCTTCCCACAGGATGCGTGACTCCCCCCCCCCTCTCCCCCCTGCGGTGGGTGAGGCGTTGAGATATGTGATATGAAGTAGCATGCCCCCCTCCCTCACCATCCCACCCACTGGTTGAGCCCCCCGCCCACACGCTAACAGGGAACCGCCCTTCGTCACGTATTCCTCAAGTTTGTCCAATGACAGCCCGTTCAAAGTGCTGTCGAGGGAGTCCCCGAGCGCCCAGGGTTTATTGGCTGTTCGTTTTATTGGCACACTAGCCATGAGTCTGTAGCCTAGCCTAGCCTGCAGTGCTATCGCCATGCTGTGGTTTTAGACCCCCCCAGCTCTCCCCCCCCCCCCACCCGCCTCCCTCTCCTCCTCCTGTTCCAGTCTGCATGAGAAATTTTTATTAGCCAAACATTTGTTTCTTGGTGCTAAAGCACCGGTGACTACGTCTCTCCAGCTCACTGGTGAAAATAGCAAACAGATGTGCTACGAGCTAGCCCCACCGCGGCGGCGGCGGCGGCCAGCGTGGCCGGCTGTAGCTTTAATTGCGCGGTGTTATTGCGCCGCGGCTTTTTGGTCGTAGCGCCGCTTGATTTACCACTCGGGATACAACCTTCTGGTTTAGCTTCAGTGGACGAGGGGCCGGCTAACACTGATGCGATGTAATTAATTCTTATGGAATTACCCAGCCCCCAGCAGTCGGAGGGTTGCTTATGTGAGCCAGCGTGAAATTCCACTTCGCACGGAACCGTGTATCATCATCTGAGGACGCTCAAAGCCCTGGGAATGAAATGATCATTTCTTTTTCTCGCCGTGCACACAGAACGCACTGGTTCCACAGTACTGAATAGGAGATCTGGCAATTTTCTATTTTAATTTGTTCAGCTCACTAACTATTGGCTTACACGGCGCTGTTCAGTGTGCTGGATTAAATCCATTATAACTACCATTTGCGTGGCGCAAATCTGTTCTACTCGAGCGGACTGCGGTCCCACTCACCCGGTGTGCGAGCGTGGAGAGAGAGAGAGAGAGAGAGAGAGAGAGAGAGAGGGTACATTTGGGACGTAAACATAATGCCTTCCACCTGGACGCACATCCAGCATAAGGCACGAGAACCCCTCTCCCCCCTCTCCCCCCTTCCCCCCCGTCCCCCGGCGCTTGTGTTGCCTTTTACATGAACCTGAGCAACCGCTCCGGGACTCGACGCTGTTATCTACAGCGCTGCCCTTTGACCCCCCGCTGTATCCATGCCAACGCCCGCCCAGGATTCCATACCGTTGACCTCGCGCGTCTCTCCCTGGCAGGAGATAGTCCGAGTTGGCAACAGGAGGGCATCATGGGAAAACTGGCATCTCGGCCGAGACTTTGTGAGACAATGTAAACGAGAGCAGTTAATGTATAAATATACGTACGGAGGTGTTGGCGAGAAGGCTGACAGGGTAGTGAGTGATGCCGTTATCCTGTGAGCGCAGCCTGCGTGGAGGGCAGAGGGATGAGGTAACGGAGGCCGTGTCCGCCGTGCGTTTGATCTCCAGGCTAGTCGCCCTGAGGTAGGGAGATGACTTCATACCAAAGGGCACACCGGGTCGGACGTCTCCGGCTCACGGGCCGAGTCACGTCACCGACAGCCTGGTAACCCTTTGCTCAGCTCCAACTGGAATAACACGTTTCTGAGTTATAACCGTTAATAACTGCTAATACTACTCTTGCTTTTACTAGTAACAACAACATACGAGCAACAACATTAATACTGATCATCAGAATTGATAGTGATAATCAATGATAATAATGAATAATAGAAAAATAAGTTAGTTTCCAGATTATTTTGTTTTCAAGCTGCTGTTTGATATTAAGGTTCTGTGAGTACTATACATTCTGCCTGAGTGTGCACTGAGTGTCTTTGTGTGTGTGAATGGTGTTATGTGTATTAATGTGTCCGTGTGTCAGTGTATGTGTGAATGTTGTTATGTGTATAAGCTTGTCTCTATGTGTGAATGTTGTTATTTGTGAGTCTGTGTGTGAATGTTGTATTGTGTATTAGTGTGTCCGTGTGTCTGTCTGTGTGTTTGAATGTTGCAATGTGTATTCTTGTGGCTGTGTGTGTGAAGGGTATGTGTTTATGTGTGTATATTTCTGTATATTTGTGTGTGTGTGTGTGTGTGTGTGTGTGTGTGTGTGAATATGTGTGTATATTTATGCTGGTCCCTTTGAAGGCTATCCCATTTCTGGCCTTCCCCCAAAAAATGGCGTCCTCCTCGCGTCGTACATCTATTACCTCTCAATTAATACATCTACATCTATTATCTATGGATGAATACATCGACATCTATTATCTCTCAATTAATACGTCTGTCTCCATCGGAGGGTTCTACTGCCCTGCAAGCCCCCTGACCAGCCCGTGAACCCCCGCATTCCTAAAAAACACAGGCAACCAGCCTCGGTGATTTGTCATGTTGGAAGTTGACAGTAAAAGGTCATCGACTCCCAATCGCTGGAGGCAAGGAAAGGACCGGGATGAAAGTGCACGTGGAGACCGTGGCAGTGGTTGTGCACTCGCTATTTGTATAGCGCCCGGAAGACATGCACACACGCACACTCTCGCACGCGCACGCACGCGCGTACACAGACACACACACACACACACACACAGCTCAGTCTAATCTAGGCCACCTATCTTGTCTTTTACTTACCGGGCTGAAAGCAGTGGCGATCGAGGCTGTGCCAAAGTACACTGAAGTAGCTCTTTCATAATCATATTATGCCCTTTGAATAGCCCATTACAACATTAAGTAACGTTTAGAAGTAAAGTGTTAGTGTTAAGAGCTAAGAGCAGGAGGGGGGGGGGTGGGGGGGAGGGTGGACACTCATGTCCTACATATCAATTCAATTATTAAACGTCTGTGATAGCCACGGTCATTCGGCGAGCTAACCCACTCTTCCCACCGTGATGTTTACACACCTAATCCACTCTCCGTGACACATCAGGACATCAGGGGGGGGGGGGGGGTCTTAATAGTCTCAACCCCCTCCAACCCTGTTACTCTCTAAATTAATAAACGGCACAAGGTCTAACAGAGAGCAAAGTAAAACGGGTTCTGAAGGCCACTCGATACATGAAACGCAAACGTCAAACATGGCCGACGTGCTGCCGGGGCTGCGACGCGCGGCCGTGACACGGAGCTGAATGATAGGCGGGTTGTGCACGCCGTAGCCTTTATGTGGCGGCGCCGTGGCACTCAGAGGGCCCAGCGAGCGATCCATTAGAGAGGGGGACACCTCTGACTCTGCGGCGCGCAGAGGCCGGCTCCGGCAGCAGCCCATCCATCACACACAATATCAATTGATTTCCAAACATAAACAAGAGCATCTTCCACATAATGGACACCTTGGGTTGGGTGGCGGGGGGGGGGGGGGGGGGGGGTGGGGGGGGGGGGGGGGGGGGGGGGGGGGGGGGGGGGGGAAGGGGGGAGGGAGCTGGATGAAACGGAGACATACGCATCTCGGTCAAATGGTCAAGATCCCGTCTACTGCTCTGTCTCGCTGTCTCTCTCTGTCTCGTGTGTGTCTCTCTGTGTGTCTCTCTGTGTCTGCCTCTCTTTCGTTGTCTGCCTGTCTCTCCATGTCCCTCTCTCTCCCTCTCTCTATCTCTCTCTCTCTCTCCCTCTCTCTCTCTCCCTCTCTCTGTCTCTCTCTCTCTCTCTCTCTCTCTCTCTCTCTCTCTCTCTCTCTCTCTCTCTCTCTCTCTGTCTGCCTCTCTCTCTCTCGATGTCTCTTTCTCGGTGTCTTTCACTCTCTCTGTCTGCTTATGTCTCTCTCTCTCTCTCTCTCTCTCTCTCTCTCTCTCTCTCTCTCTCTCTCTCTCTCTCTCTCTCTCTCTCCATGTTCCCCGCCAGCTTCCTGCAATTATTTTACTTCCGAAACACAACAGGGCCGTGCCCCGTTTCCATGACGATGAGCACTTCCCCCTAACGACTGAGTCCAATCCACATGCAGTCAGACACACACACAGAAACACACATGTACACGCGTGACGAGAAACGACAAAAACATGGAGTGGATCCTTAAAACATGAACATTGAGAATGGGCCACTTTTACAATATACACACCTTACAGTATACATCATGATTATCCATTATAGTATAGCTGTTGAGCAGTGTAGCTCTACTGTGTTAGAACATAAAGCCCTGAGCATCACCAACACTATATATCCATAGATAAAGCATGTCCAAGAGACGTAACCCCATTGCATAGTTTGGTGTCCGCAGTTATTCGAAATTAAAACTACAACCCAAAAAAAAACAATGACACAAATATTGCCGTGACCTAATTTAGACGCGGCTCTCCGTACCTGCTAGCTGCTAGCATGTTCAATAATGCACCTGCTAACATCTAAACAACGGCTTCTCTCCATAATAAAATGTGAACGAAATAGAAGAGGGCCCAATTTATCGCCATCGACCCTCCTATCATTTATTCACAGATAAACGCGGACCACTACAAAGCAATTATATGGTGAAATACCATCAATTATTAAGTCTGCGCTGTTCTTATTGTTTTCTTATTGAGAGTGGTTCCCTCCCCCGCCCCGGCCTCCATTAGCCTCGGCTGGCTGGGAGACGCTGGGTTTCATTATCGTGGACCGGTGGGAACACTGGGCCGAACCGGAGCGAACGCTGAACGCGGCGCCGCTCATCTCTTGGAATCTGTGGCCAGCCCACTCCCTCCCAGTCCCTCCCGGCCCCTCCCAGTCCCTCCCGGTCCCTCCCAGTCCCTCCCAGTCCCTCCCGGCCCCTCCCAGTCCCTCCCAGTCCCTTGGGGACCGCCGCCGCCGTCAAACCAGCTGACGTGGAGCATCAATGACACGCTCAACCACAGCCTCGTCTTCCTCGATCTGGTCGGCCATGAGTCACTCCCCTGAGTGCTCCGTGTCCCCGGCTCATCCCGACGACATGAATAAATAAAGAGAACGGGGGAGGGGGGGGGGGGGGGCTGTTGTTGCCCCCCTCCAACGGGGGGGCACAGCTCCCATTCCGGTGCTGATTAACTCATTAATATTCCACCACTCGTCAATGCATCTCTCTTATGGAAGACAGCTGCTCTCGTCCCATTGGTTCGTCGTCGCCCACATTGTGGTGAAGACTTACATTAGGTTCGGTTTAAAATGTACTCTGTTGTGCGAGTTCATTTGTACGCTCGCACGGTGGGTGGAATTAAATCGGCATGGTTTTAATGACATTTGAAATCCCCCTTGATGGAAGAACTGTGCAATCTATTGCGAGGCGTTCAATCTTGTGTCAGTGGTGTGCTCTGTGTACAGCGTTGAAACACTAACACGCCTCCGTCTGCCATCGGAGTCGAACTACGGACACTTACGGCCTCGGGGAGCAGTTGTCCATTTGAACCGGTGACCCCTGACCTCTGGGCTGCGATGGGCAGACTGGGACACTCACCCCCGGTGTTTGCGGTCAGGGGAGGGCAGCGTGTCTGAGTGACACACTCCTGACGACCGGCGTGTTTGCTTTCAACTCGACGCGGCCTCGTAACATTGCTGTTGTTCTGCGGCGTTGTGTTCAGCGTGTGTCTGGAATGAACCCGGGCCGGACCGGGCCGCATAGCGTTCCCGGTCGGAACGCGGGCGTTTATAGACCACCCCACCCGTCCACCCAGCCGTCTCCCCTTACACCACCGGCTTCCTCGGGTTAACGTCGATAACCCGGGAGACGAGAACGCGCTGCGACAGGCCTGGAGCTCGGGTTCAACCGGTTCTGTTACTCCGTCGCAAGCGCGTGACGCAAAACAAAACACGGCGGTCGCAGCAGGAAACGAACGACTGGTACCGTGTCGTTTTGTAATGCCTTACAAACACGCTCCGGAGGAATAGATATCACGTTCACTTAGCAGAGCAAAGGAAGAGACACACAGTACACGTGTGTACCACATGAGCTCTGGTACAGCTAGCTTCCAGGAGAGCCTAGCGAGGGAAGGGGAGGAGAGGAGAGGTGGGGAGGGGGGGCAGGATTTTGAATACCTTTCCTCCAGTCTGTGGGGAACCGGCTCTCCAATAATGGTGTGGAGTTTGTGACATTCAGCGCTGATAGAGGACATCATTTCACAGGAGACCCCACAGCGGCGCTGGACCGGGCAGCGCAGGCCAGATGGAACTGGGCTGAATCGTCCACGGGTCCCCTAGGGCTCCTCCACCGCGAGTGTGAGCGCAGGCAGGCACGGGGATATATGTATATGTATACATATATATATTATGTATACATAAAATATATATTTTTATTCTGCATTTAAAATGCAACGGAAAAATAAGGACCACAAGCTGTGCGTGGCCACGGCGTCCCGGGGTACCCCTGGAGAGGGGGGTACGCGGGAGCAGGGAGGGGGACGGGGGACGGGGGGGGGGCTGTAGTATATCCATATGCCCACCGCTAAGAAATGAAATGTAGAGTCATTGCCACGATCCATCTTCATTTGTTTTAAAAAAAAAAAGGAAAAGGGAGATATTCTCCCTAGCTTATGAGAGAACCGGCGTCCATGGGTCAGCTGCTACTACCTCCCCCCATACCTCCCCCATACCTCCTCCCTATCTCCCCTCTCCGCCTCACCCATACCTCCCCCCCCTCATATCTTCCCCCATACCCCTATCTCCCCCATACCTCCCCTATGTCTCCCCTACCTCCCCCCTACCTCCCCCCTCCCCCATATCTCCCCACATCCCCCTGACTATGCGAGTGCATTTAAATATACCAGGCCTTGGTGCCATGCCGAAATGGCCGCCATTCAAGGTTATTGTTGGAGCGGTTCCCGTCACCCCCCCCACCCCCACACTCCATGTGATGCATAGCGATCTGACGAATGCAAACTGTGACATTTAGCGACGCACTGGGAGAATAACTACCATTGTGTTGCTAATGGGGAGCCACTGTGCTAGCCAGGATAGATGGCGGGACGACCGCGGCTCGTACACCGCCAAACGTCTCTCTGGCACGGCGGGAGACCCCTTCATTAAGGGAACCCAGCGCTCACTCAGACCTGAAGGATGGCCTCCCGTTTGGATCTGTTCGACGGGGCCTCGCTGGGCTGTTTGAGGAGCTGGCGAGGCGATCAGGCTACAACCTGCTTGAGGTTTCAAACGGCCTCTCTGTTGTAAGTGGGGTTTAACAGTAGGGTTGATGCTCTGCTAAACAGGCCTATATATCAATATATGTTTTTAGGGAAATGCTGCATTATTACTCATTTTAGGCAAAGCATTGTCTGCCTTGGATGAGACCTGCATCTTCCTGCTGCGTATGAACTTATAACCCGTAGGTTGGGTTTTGTCCTGAGGCTTACTTACAGTAAACCAGCGTAGTATATAATAACAAAGGATTATTTGTACGAACGTGTGTGCGAAGATCAAGTGCCATTTTTCCCTCTATTAATACATGACTCATTCGGGATCTTGCAATCTGCAAGGAGGACAGACCCAGTGTTTGGCTGATTCATAGGTGGAGATAATCAGAACCGATCAGATGAATTGCCTTTTTTTGCACAGAACACTGTTTGTTTAAATAGAAGCGGTGCGATTAATCTTCCGTTCCTCTGCTAGCTTTAGTCCTCGTCTGGCTCCGCGTAGTCTGTGGAAGAGCCAGGCGTCTTTTGTTTTTTTCTTCTGAGAGACACTTACCTCATGGCTGTTGGGCACATATGCTCAGATATTACTGATCAGCTACATGTCTTGTTCCAAAAGCGCTGCCAGAATACAGAGACAGCTAAGACAACAGAATACCGTCAATGATTGCCTACTCCAGTAATTCTGGTTAAGAACGTCTATAAAGGGTATGAATGGCTAATATTATCGGGGATATGGAGAGAGGGAACTGAGAAGGTTGGAGAAAATATTCCAGTTTTTTTTCGTCTTGCTCTATGGAGCTACTTTCAAAGTGTGATTGTGAAGATTATATTAATTATACTGTTGAGGGGGAATTACCTATCTGCCACAGATGCTGAATTACTGCATTTAGCCCCAGCTTGCCTTTCCTCTCTTTAATGTGCCATTTAATACAGTTTCCTCTAATCCACTCCATAGATAGAGGTGAGCGAAAATGGTGGTGGGTGTTTTATGCAAATTGCGCGGCGAGGTGATTAATTTATAATGGCTTTCTGTGCAATTGAAGACAGCAAGACTCAACCAAGGGCAGGAAGTTAGCGAGCAGCTCAGGCAGTGCTAGGGTGGCTGTGCTTGTTGGGGCTGTACGACACTGAACGCTATCTCCATGGCATCTAGACAAAGGACCCCCCCTCTGTTCTTAATGTGCCTTTTTCATGGGGCTTTTATCCACTGTTATCTGTTTTTTATATATTTATCGCCCTAGGCTTTGCACCATTTTGAATCTACCAAAATCGTTTAGCGATTAAATCGTTCATCGATAAACTCTACCCAGGGTTAGATTACCCCCTTAAGTGTTTAAACCTTTATTTAGCTTTCCTCACCTATCTAACGTGCTCATAAATACACCAACAATCATATAGGGGATATATATACATAAACAAGGATTCATATAAACATACATTAGCTTACATCCCTGTCTGCTCATTGGAAGAGGCAAAACAACAACGTGACAACATTCGTTTTTAGAGGAAAATACGTTGCAAATGAAACATCTGTTCTGCTCCGGTGGAAGTGTTGCCTTGATTCATCGACCGACATTGTCGACCTAGTGACAACATTAGAGACCTACCTAGGGATACTCATATTGACATTTGATGGAAAAAATGTTATTGTGTACCTCAAGGAAGACAATTCACCCAACTAGATTCAACTACGCCTCCACCTTGGTGATTATCAGTCTATGCTCCTATTGATTTATAATTACATTCTTATTAAAAACCAGATCGTTCAGAGGATTTCACAATAAGCAGGAGTGCATTGTGCAGGTCTGGACTTGACACGTGTTCCCTTACGTTCTCTGGTTCCTCTGTTGTGTTGTCTGACACAGGCAGCTGTAAGAACTAGACCTGTGATTTGACATGAGCGTCTTCGGGACAGAGCCCAGGCGTGTCTCTGTGTTCTGTTGGATCCTTAACCGAAGGCAACAGAAGCCCCCGCGGCCCCACCGGAGACGCTCAGCGGAAGGGACGCAGAGCGACGGTGGCAGGCGGCTCTCGGGCCTCAGCCGACGGAGCGCTGATGATTGTGGCGAGGACATTGCCCTGCATGTGTCAAACAATTGGCAAATAATTGATGTCATCTCCTCCACTGTTATTTCCACGGAGGGCCCTAACTGTGTTGCCGATATCGAGCCTTCTGAAGAGGAGAAGCACACCAAAAATATATATAAATAAAGAACTGGGGGGGGACGGGCGGCAGAAAGACTGATGGGGCGAGCCAGAGGAAGTTGGAGCAAAAGGAGGGGGTGCAGGGAGGGGGGGGGTGGAATAAGTGCCAAGCTCAGCTTTTTTTTTTTTCTCCTTTTTTTTTTTTTCCTCCTTTTCTTGACTGAAGATGCACAGCCATCTGTGAGGGGACAAACACACGTATGGCCGTCATTTGTCCAACATCTCACGCGACGCGAAGGCTTTTCACTCGCCGTGCCAACCTGTGTGGCTGATGATGTATGTGTTTCTTCAGTCCCGTGATTACTAGCGCGGCGCTGCAGAGCAATGCTCTTCACCTCATCAGTTCCACAGGCTGCGCTCCAAGGTGGCTGAGAGATTCGCTGCGAGATGGCTTCTGACACCGCGGCACAACCGAGGCGTACCGCCCGCGTGAATATTATACACTGCATTTGGCCATGGCCAGCCACTGTGAACGGATCAATCGAGGTGGAAGAGGAGAATTACAATTTTAATAGAGTGCCCGGGTGCGGTAATTAAAAAGAATGATTATATTTACCATAAATGTAGGGGGATGGAAGGTGGGTGGGGGGAGGTGCTTTGGTCGTAAAGAAACAACAACAGGACGGTGCTTATTTGTTTTTCTTTAGTTTGGGGGGGAAACTTTTGAAAGACAAAGGGGGGTAATAAGCAAAGCATTGCCTTCAGAATTCGACGTATTCTTAATGTAAAATTCGATATTTCCAAAAAAATGTAAATGCAAATAAAGTGAATAGATTATTTTCCGCATGCAGACATTACAACACTTCTATCCATACATCCTGTTTTCTAAATCGGTTTCGGTCAAATCAAGCAGTTCGCGTCCCTCAAAACGGTTAACCTACATACCATTTCTGTGGCCCCCGGTCTTCCCCCCGCCATTAATCAGCGAGTGGGCTGCGCCGTGGCCATATTAGGTTTCACTTAATTTGGAACATCAGCTCCCTCAGAATGATCTTCTCCCCAACAGCGGTAATAGATTATGCATAACAAGCGATTTAATTTAGCATAACCCAAAAATTGGTAAATAAAAAGGTGGGCAGTAGGAAAATAGGTAGAGCGGGGAGATTAAAAATAATAAGCGCCATCAAGCAAGCTGAGAGACAAGCGGGAGATAATTGTTGTGGGGGACATGGGAGCAATAGGCCCATTCCAGAGGCGTGTAACAACCAGATGAATTGCAACGGCTCTGCTGTGGGTTTTCATTCCACCGAGACCCTATTAGACTCAGCATGCAGGCTTTATATAACCGCTTTAAGTGGAAAGGCTTCGACTGGGAAATTCTCCCAGAGCCAGAGAGGGAGGCTATCCCTACTGCCACGGTGTTTCTGTCAATACTCTCCTCCCTGGTTTGTTTGTGCTTCCATAAGGGCTGCTGGGCCCTCGCCCCGGTTGATGTATTGTTACCTGTGTAATAATCCCATTTTACGGTTCCCAAAAGTACACTGCATGCACTGTGAAAATGTAATTCTAATAACTCTGAAATAAATACTTAGTGCTAATGATACGACCAAAACGTGGAGGTCAATGAGGTTCCAGACTACGGCGCGCCTTGATGGGCCATCTTCCCACCAATAACATCGTGACCCCGGCCGGGGTGGACCTTGGGCCGGGATGGATGATAATTGCCATATATTACCAAGTGAGCTTGACCTTAGTCTGAGCACCAGGGGTTGTCTGTCAACAGAAATGCCTCCATTGTTTGGCCGCTCCATCCAGGAAGAGCGAGACAGCCATGTTGTTGCAGGGTGACCTGGAGAACCATCCTGTGTCAATTGGTGTCAGGCTGCAAGTCCAGTATTAGCAGCGAGCCCGCGGGCACTTCACCCCTCGACCAAGTCTATTGTGTCCCATCGTCTCCACTAAAGATCATGTTCCAAGTCCTTCCTCTTAGCAAACCCCCCCCCCGCTGGTTGAAGGCCTGGGAGGCTGGGGAGTCTGCTACGGACAGACTCCCAGTCCGCCAGTGTCGCCTCTCGTTGTCAGCGCCTGAAGGGAGGTATCAAGTGAGAGAGCCTGCTTGGACATGATACTGTGTGGTACAGCATCCGGTCATTTGGTTAAGGGAGCCCCTTCCGAATACATGGTTTTACGAGTCATGCCGTTTTACGCGCAATCATTAGAAGCAATATTTGTACACATTAGATGTATGGACATTAGCTCTAATGACAGCCATCTCGATGTGTTCTGTAGCCAGTAAATGCCGCTGGTACACAGGGTCCCCGAACTAGAACTGAGTTTGAGGGATCGTTCAAATGCAGTTCGTCTCAGATTGGTTAGAAGGGTTGGGCTTAGTCATGGGGTAAGTGTTAGCATCAAGGTTAGGAATAGGGTTACAGTTAGTAGTAGGGTTAGTGTTAGTAATAGGGTTACGGTCAGTCTAGCATTTGGGTTGGAATTAGTATCAGGGTTAATTTTAGTAATAGGGTTAGGGTTACTGTAGTTTTAGGGTTGGTATTTTTAATAGGGCTATTATTAGTGTAGGTAATTGGGTTAGGTTTATATAGCATTGGGTATGTTGAACATATGGGTTAGTAATAGGGTTACAGTTAATAACATGGTTAGTAGTAGGCTATTAAGTGTGAGTAGGGGAGTTAGAGTAGGTTTTAGGGTTAGGGTAAGTAACGGGGTTAGTGTTAGTAAAATGATTCGATGCAACTCCTGCTCTCAGAATTTATTAAATGGCAGAGCTGAAATGAGACCTTCTATCGCTAATACAAAATGATGAGGTCTATTGTTCCACCAGACAGTACTATCATACATTGTATTTTTTCTTACAAAACAGTGAAGTATCATAACAACTGAAGTGGCTCCATACACCTTAATGTCTCCTCGTCACGACATTATATTGGCATCGCATTCCCTTGGTGGTGAAGTGCGGGGAAAACCGACCTCAAAGAGCCGTTTTGGGCTATGATGGGCTGAGGCGTTATAAATGTACTAATTTGCCATAAAAAAACACATTAATCATAAGTTCCTCGGCAGCACAACCAGAGCACTCTGCTTCTCTCTCGGCACCGCGGCGCGCTACAGAGCAGCCTCTGTGTCTCCGTGGAGAAGAGGAAGTTGTAGCTGTGCCGCAGCCCTCGGAGTTCATGTTACAAACGGCTCGGACTCTGTGATGTCCCGATGACCGAGGGGGTGGGGGGCCAAGTTGACGACCCCCACCTTTAACCCCCTTCACAAGCCTTTCTCAAGAGCCTGGGCTAATTTGTCCAGAGTGCCAGCCAGCCCAACACAGCTAGCTCCGGGGCTCTCTGTCGACACAGCAGTAAAAAACCGTCGGCAATCCCCTACTTCGGAATCGGCCGGATCTTTCAAAAGAACTAATTAACATCCGAGGAGCACCAGCACCGCGACGACGCGAGGAGGCTCTGTCTTTTTTTTTTCTTTTGGCCCGCTCCGATTCAAACCAGGCCATCCAGTTCACTGGTTCTGGAAATGGGATGCTGAAAAACCCATTAGACTTCCCCCGTAGCCCCTCAGCTGTGGGTGAGCTGCGGCAGGTTAAGTGTCACTCAGAAATTAGCGTTCTCCTGGTAGAGCCCTGGACGGCACATCAGCTGCTGCCATTTTTGTAACTACATTAAACAAACCCTCGGAAGGCCCCAATGATGCGTGCAATCTTAATTTTTATTACAGCAATTTATTATCGACTCCCCGAGCTTATGACAGCCCCGACCGTCATTAACAGATTAATTATAATTTCCCCCTGTGCTCTCAGTTAAGGAGAAATGTGAACACAGAAGAAAAAAAGGCACAATGAGAGTGGGGCAGCAGTGTTTCATCATGCCAAGGGTTTACCCTTCACCCCTCTCGGTGCTGAAGGATACAGAGGTGCCCGGGTCCCCCCCCCCCCCCCCCCCCCCCCCCCCATCCCCCCGCCCCCCCTGTTCCCCGAGTCCTTCCTTCTGGCCGCAGTGCAGAACTCGGGACTCTCTCTCGGCGCCCTGAACGCACTGTGGAGGCCGGGACGCCGTCCTCTGGTTCCATATGCTAATTGACTGCCAGGCGGACAACGAAGAGTCGTTCAGCCGACATTAGTGTCACGCTGAGAATGAGACGGAGAGGAGCAAAGATTCGACCCAAACTGTAACTCGACCCGTAAAGCTTTGCCTATTCCCAGCCTTAACCCTAATTTTAGACCTAGCCTTAGTCCTAATTACCCCCTGAAAATGTTTACAATTGTTCAAATGTTTAAATTGTTCTCTATGGGGTTTAATTGTGTTCTGTGTGTTTTTTCGCTGTTCAGCCCATAGCCGAGTTTGAAGGGTAAACACTAATTAATCAAATCACATTCAATATGATAGAAGTATTATATAATTATGCCGTTTTTTTCAATAGGAATATTTAGGTGCTGAACAACATGGAACATCTATCAGAGCTTGGATCAGCAGAAAATATATTCTTGCATTTAGCTTCATGCGTTATAACAGAGGGCTAAGTTCATTACAATTCAGACATGAATTGAGGAACGGTATCAGTTAAGATTTGTTTCCAATAAGGAAGCCTTCTGAGATGTTCTTACGTTTGGCCTCTCATCGTTTCAATTTACTCTCTGGATTGCACAGGAGAAGGCTAACCTTGGAAAATCTATTTATGTGCTTAATGGTACAAGATTCCATCACTTTGTTTGTTAGCTAAAATGATACCATGATGGTTGAGTGACAGGTCATTACTATTTGTTAGCTAATTATAATTGTAATTGATTCCTTATCTGTTACCGCTCTATATGGAAACGTGAGGTTTAGTAGGCCCTCCTTGGCAAAAGGGAAGGTGAATTGACAATGTGATGGCCGTTTAAGCAAGCTGTTTACCCGAGGAGATAACAGCCAGAGGCACCATCTTAACACAGTGCTGCTTTAAAGTGATGGAATACAAAAATCAGTAATTTACTTCTAATTATGTTATTACGGGTTATTGAGGTGTGCATTAAAGGAGCAATATGTAACACATTAACTACACTGTACTTAATCATAAAATGACCATGTTGAAATACCAGCTTTTCCGAAAACAACGGTCTGTTCTACTTTGAAATTTTATTATGTGTCGGAACATCTGTTTTTGTTATGGCATGTGGGATTTCTGACTGAGTTGAATCCAGCCACTGCCCATTTTGACACCCCAGGTTGCCAGATATGAAACTAATTAGCACACAAACACAGCATGTTGCAGCATGAAAACCGGCCAACAAACTGGATCACCTAAGATTGTTCTAGATTCTATCTGACCTTTAAATCCTCATCCCCCTTTCTAAAAAGCTTTAAGACTAGGCTAGTGCTAAATCACAGGTAAATCTTGGACTTGCATTTGAAAGATGGAGACAGCTTTGAGCCCAGAAGGAATTCAAGATGGTTGCCGAGTTGGCAAATTTTCTCCTAAACAGGTTAGCATTGAGCTTCAGCTAACGTTAGCTTAGATCTGTGTAACCGTAAACAGTCAGCTATGCATCCAGCTAACATTGACAGTTATAAAGAAAGTCTGTTTTTCTGTTTGCATGCTTTATGATGGCTCTAAGGCATAATCCTTGTTGTTGACAAATTAAATCAGAAGTCAACACTGATCTTAAGAAACCGAGTCATAAGATCCTTTTGTCTACCAGTCCAATACAGCCTTAAGGGAAAGAGCGATGAGATACTGCTTTGTTCACTTCCAACATGATTTCAAACAGAAGTTGTTAAATCTTGCTGCTCTCAGTCTGTCAGCAGCACAGGGCTTGGAGGGGGAAGATCTCCAGACCCCACTGTCCTGAGGAAGAACAGGGGTCTGCGGATAACCAGATGAAGACCTCATGACGAGGAGAACCAAGACCAGTCGAGGCTCAATCGAGGTTCCCTGCTCGGTATGAATCTGAAATCGAAACGCTACGATCTATATATCTCAAGTGTTCGTTTGTGAGGAGACATGATCCGAGACACCGGTCAGAAACCGGGGAAGTGAGACACATGGGATTGTATTTTGCGTTGCAGTTTTGCCGCAGGCACTCAGAGCTTTGTCTGACAAAAACTGCTCTCGTTTTCATCACTTCCACTCCCGTGATAGATTGCTGCACAGAGTGATGAAATCATTCAAATAAATCCTTTATGCGCCGGGGGATACGCAAAACAACAGTGGCTGCTTTGGCCGTGATACGCAACCTATAAATTACAGCGTGCGTGCTCTCATTAGAGGTTGTAAAGCTGGGGGGAAATCAATATGTCGTGCGGCGCTATTTACATTTGATGTCATCATACGCATTAACAGTGTGTTAAAACCTCAGAGTCACGCCGTACATCCAAGGGTGGGTTTCACCCCACTTTGAATTTGGCGGATTAAGCAAAACAGTGAATCTCTTGGAGGTCTAGAGGCCTCCCAGCCTCTTCCCCCTGGCCGGGACTCTCTCAACGCATTAGTCAGCATGTCTGTCTATTAGTCTCCCGCTCAGTAATTGCCTGTCTGATCATCGAGCGAGATCTTTCAAACACTATATCTCCTTTCTCTTCGGCGGAAATATAGAACACTCTCGTGCGGCCGAAATGAATGACCGCCCCTGTCTCAGGACATAAACACACGTTATTTTGCGTCGGGCGTGGGGGAAATCGACCAACATGTTTTATATTATCTTGTTTATTATTATTAACAGGGTAGTAGTAGTAAAAAAATAAAGGCGAGAATGAGAATGGTTGCAAAGTATCGACTTCAGGTTAAGGACTTCAACAGAAAACTTGAGGAATCCTCTGCGCTGCACACTGCCACAAATCAACTTTCCCCATCGGAGGGGGATCTAGTGCGGACAGATACAGAGCTCAAACACGCGTCAGACGGACAGACGTTGATGCATGGGGATGTTGACGGCGTTGATAGCAGCAATCTGTATGAAACGCAGGCCAGGGGAGCGCGGGCCAAGAGGGATTACATATTTCCCGTGATGCATGGGCCCT
Organism: Gadus chalcogrammus; assembly: GCF_026213295.1. Taxonomy (NCBI): domain Eukaryota; kingdom Metazoa; phylum Chordata; class Actinopteri; order Gadiformes; family Gadidae; genus Gadus; species Gadus chalcogrammus. The sequence goes on from NC_079431.1 coordinate 2,408,931, forward strand.
CGCCGTTGAGCCTAGGTCACAGGGAGTTCAGCCGAGCAGCAGGCTCTGTCATGCCCCCTCTCCACCCCCCGACCGCAGCCCCCCCAAAAACACCCCTCTGTGAATGGATCCACTCTTCGCTATCTCCCTGGCAGCCCCAGGGTAATGGATGAGGTGCACGGCTCCCACAGGGGGAAAAAAAGAGAAAAAAACACACATCTGCATCCAGGCGATAATGTGGATCACAAAGGGAGAGGCAGAGCGGCTTCTCACCAGCACCCCTCACACCCCCACCCCCACCCCCACATCGTCGGCTCCATGGCTGCAATGGCTCCAATGTTGGTCATCTTACAGTAGAATCCAAAGGACATTCACATATTTAAAACTCTCAAATTGGATCCCGGATGATTATTCATTAAGGGAACCCAAAAGTATTTATTAATTCTGCCGATATGGATATCGTACACACATGCATATATATTTGTTTCCCTTTATGTAAATACGTGGTGCGTTTTTTCCGGAACATACCGGCGTCCCAACACAAATAATGTGGTGCTGCTAAAGCAATTCTGTGATATTCCTCCTGCAGCCGTGGTTTTATTTGCTGCGCGACGTGGCTGGGAGTCTTGTGTTCTGTAATTGACTGGCTGGCCCCGAGGCGGGGGAGATGTTCGGCATTTCAGCGGTCACACCTCAGCGCTTCACAGTTGGCGAGGCCGGGCTTGTAACAAATCACACTCCACTGACAACAACAACTACAACTGCAACAGCAACAACAAAACAAACCGCAATGATAGAAAAAAGAAGCAGAAAGGGTTGCTGGGAGCTAAGGACGGCTCATTTGAATTTCACTCAGCTTTGCTGTTTAGCAAAGCTGCTAAATCTACGATCGAGGACTGTGCAGGAAATGTCTGCGTTTTGAGGGATAAATGTACCCCCCTCGAACCGAAGGGTAGCGTAGCGGTTCACAAGGAGTCCGTTCCCTGAAGGGGTCGAAACTAACGCCCATGCACCCAAACACACTCTACACTAGCTCTACGAAGAAAGCTTGGTTTAGCTCTGCGGTACAAACCAGTACTAAGGGGCCGAAAAATACCGAACGTAAACATCTACAAACCAGTATGTTAGAGGCGCAAAATAAGATAATTCAACCATGTCAGTCCTAATATTTGTAGCACTGCATGTTTTTAACCATCTATTTGTAACGATGCACGTACATATGCAAGGGTGTAAACCCTGAGTAACCCTGTATGTGAAAGCGTAGGTAACGTGTGTTTCTAATATGTAAACCAGTATGCGACTCAGTATAAAGTCATGTATGCAACACAGTGTGTGGCCACGAATTCGCCTTTGCGGGTAACAGTGTACGGATCGCAACATGTTTGTACTAGTGTACAGTATGTTACATGTATGTACTAGCTAACAGTATGTAACGATGTATGTGCTAGTGTACAGAATGTAACATGTATGTACTAGTGTACAGTTTGTAGTAGCGAACAGTATGTAACATGTATGTACTGGTGTACAGTCTGTACTAGTGTACAGTATGTTACATGTATGTACTAGTGTACAGTATATAACGTGTATGTACTAGTGCACTAGTGACATGTATGTACTAGTGTATGTAACGATGCGCGAGCCCCGGTATGTCGTCTGTACGGCCGTGTGTTCCATCCAGGGCCTTCTGCTCCTGAGCAGGAGATGACTTGGCCGAGGTGGGCTTGGTTTAGTGTTCCCCCAGCGGCAGGGGGGGCGGGGGGGGGGGGGGGGGGGGGGGGGGGGGCACAGATGGAGCTGTGCTCTTAGCCTAGGCCAACAGGACACTTGAGCATGCAGATTGCACATTTACATTCCCGCCTCAGAGCCGGGGACGTAGAGACCTATTGTTTAGTGCAGGCACGGGGAACATGCATCACTGCGTCCAACATATAGTCCACTGTGGCCGCGCCTGGCGATGGACACGTCACATGAATATAAACCAGGGTCAGCCGTGTTTCGAGAGGCGGGCGGTAACGGCAGCAGTATGTGTGTGTGTGTATGTGTACGGTCTTATAAGGGGTACGAAAGCGGTGATCACAAGGGAAATATATATATCTCTAAATATATATACATAGGGGTGGTATGTGCCTTTGCAGGGCAATAAAATGATTCCCTGTGTTGTTGGAATGAATAAACATGGCTGTGCTATACGGCATCCCCAGAAGGCTGGTCTTACATTTGGTATTGTGTGGGGAGACAATGGAGGAAACATGGAGGGAACATTGCAGGAGGAGACAACAAATGCAGTGAGATTATTCCTGGTGGCCAGACCGCCTCCCAAATACCTGCAGTTTGATTTTATCCCATCTATCATTATTCTCTTTGGCAAACACAATGCCATTGGTTTCCCAGAAGAATTATAGAGCGGCACTGCAGAAGACAAACAATTTACTGGCACTTTGCCTCGCTGAACAGCGCTGTCACGCTGCCAGGGAGCATCCATTTTAAACAATACATGTTTGAGTCACCCGGGCCCACACATTCGTTATGGCATCTCCCCCCAGCATTCAGAGATGAGTTATGTTGCTTGTTTAAATGATGAAAGTCAATCAAATGCTGGAAGAAGAAAAAAAAATCCCCTCTCCAGAAGAATAAGTCTGATTCTCCGTCTTTGTTTGTGTTCTTCGTTTGTGTGCGCTTCAAAAAAATAAATTTGCTGTTTTTTTTTTTCACGTGAACAAATTCATTTAAAAACACACACATGTGCGATCCCGTGTCGTTATAATGGGATCAACGCTAAATAAATGCTGTTTTAGAAAAACAAAGCAGAGAGAGAAACAGTATCACCGTGTTCCCTTCTCTGAACCACTCCACCACCGACCCCAGACAAAATAAAAAGCAGGAATAAAAATGCCATCTCCCCCCCCCCCCCAACACTGCATGACCCCCCTTACCCCACCCCCACCCCCGACCCCCGGGTAGCTGGGGCGTAAATGAAGTGGGGAGCTGGTGGAGGGTGAGGCAGGCAGACCAGGGACACTTGGGCGACTGGGGGGGGGGGAGACGGGGGAGACGGGGGGGGGGGGGGTTCCTGGGGAGCCACCGGGCCCCCATTACGCTGAAGCCGGGGTCCAGAGAGCTCACGGGCTGACAGGCCGCTGCCCTCAGAGGACCACTGCCGCCGCGTCGTGGGGACATTTACATTATTCAAAGATAAATGCGTTGTCAATCCCGTGTCTCCCCCCACGCTAGATACGCCCGGCGCCTCGCCCCCTCGCGCGGCAAAAGGTGGGCTCACCTCCGCCCCGGCGCCAGACACGCTACAAATGAAATCAAATGTCTTTCTCCGTGCGGCAGAATTGCTTAACCCTGCTTGCTCCTTCCAGGCTGCCGCGCCTTCATTGGTTAATGCCGCAGGCGTGCAGGTGGTGGTGGTGGCGGGGAGACAAATGGAGGGAGATGGGGATGCCTGCGCTCGCACTGGGATGTGGGTCTTCATTTGGGGGGGGTGTAGCTGTTTGTATATGTTTGTTGTTGAATATGTTAGGTCTGAATGAATGGATGAATGAATGGATGAATGATTGGAGGAATGGATGGACGGATGAATAAATGAATGACTGACTTTCTGGATGAATATGAATGGATGGATGTATCATAATGGATGGGCGATTGAGAAATGAATGAGTGAGACGATGAATCTCATGAATGAATAGGTGAATGGATGCACGGATGACTGCGTAACGTGACCGGTTAGGATGAATAATCCAATTTGAGTGTGGAAACACAGCAGCAGCGTGTCCGCCTGAGCATGGTGGATGTGATGTTTTATGTAGTGTGTTAGCGGGAGAATACACAACATTCATCTTCTAGGGTGAGATGTATGCAGCCAGCCGCCAGGACCACCGACAGCGAGGAGACTGAGCAGATAGGAGACCTCCAACACGATGGTCTTATCCTTGAGCACTGGACATCTCCCTCCCTGCGTTGAGGTTTATTATGAACGAGTGGCGTTGAAAAGGTTATCCGACGGGCTCTTAACTTAACACTAGAACTCATGAAGACGGTTATTAAGGCTACGATCTATCTTTCATATCTCAGAGTCACAGACTATTTTACTGAAATAATGTGTCTGGGATTACAAATGGAATCCACGCGGGATCATCCTTTATCCTGCAGACAGATTGAATTCCAAACCCTGTTACTGTAATAGGCGCACTTGTAGGGTGCCATGAATTAGAGCTTTAATTATATTAGATACTATTTTAAACAAAATAACACATTTCTCAGGATCCATAGGTGTAATTTATAGCACAGCCAGGTTCATTTTCCCGGGCAATCAATTTCTGGGTGAGGCAGAAGACTAATATAATTATGTAAAGCGCGGAGAGCTGAGCATCACAGTCAGCACAGGGGGGTTTAACCGAAGATAAATGAAGATGCAATTTATTCACTCATAATTTCAGAGCGGAAAAAGGGGGCCATGAAGGAAATCCATAACACCGTTGGCAAGGAGAGAGGCCCCTACTATTTTTTGATACAAGCTGCCAGAGTTTTATGTTTCATCATGAACCATGCTTGAGTAATGAATGACTTGCACCAGCTCCCGCCACATATCAGGAAGCCATCTTCTCCATGCGTGTAATGAGCTGTTGGGTCAGGATGTTTTTTGTTTTTTTATTGTTGATCAAAATGAATCCATCATACCTACAATGATACACCAAACCCTAAAACATAAGGGCCCTCCATCCGTCAAACAGCATCTTGTTCTGTGGCCCATCACACTGAGGTAGGCACATTGATGAAACCTAAACAAAACATGCAGGGAAGACACACTAAATACAACAACAAATCACCTTAAATCACTGCAAATGTGTTGTGCTGTGTTGGCTCGATAGCAATCAGAATAGAGTAGGATGTCGATCGCAGGAATAATTCAAATTAAAAAAAAAAGAGGCCTGTTTAAATGTTGCTGTATTCGTTCTCATTCATTTTCTCAGTCATTGTAGTCTCCCTGCCTCCTCTCGGCTATCCTTCTCCCTGAGCCCACTGTGTGTGCACGTGTGTGTGTGTGTGTGTGCGTGCGTGCGTGCGTGCGTGCCTGCGTGCGTGCGTGTGTGTGTGTGTGCGTGCGTGCGTGTGTGTGTGTGTGTGTATGTGTGTGTGCGTGTGTGTTTGTGTCCTATTAAAGCAATCACATCCTCTGTGTGTGTATCATGAGATTCTCCCCGCTCTGTTCTGAGATGGCCTTACACATATTATGGAGCTATTATGCTCAGGTTGCTGCCAATGAGCGTCCATCTTGTCTCAGGCCTGTGTCAATGTTTTCAAACTGTAAAGAACAAACATCTGTTTATGATCCGTTTATTGTTTTTACTTTATTGCCAGTATTAGCAGATTAGAACTTGTTGCCATTGTGTATTATTTATTATATTTGTAATCTGTGTGTTTTGGGTAGTGGAGAAGAATCCAGGTCATTTTACATGAACCCATCTCACCTTGATTGTCTGGATCACCCACTTTCTGAAGTATAGGAGTGGACGTAGTTTATTGTCATAAAAAATTAAATGTTGTAATCCATTTTTTCCGTTTAGTTCTTAACAGAGGGCGAAGAACCCTTCCAGGCTGTCTGAAATACAGATGCGCTCTTACTATTGCAGAAGTGGTATGAGATAAGCTTTTATTCTATTCTAGGGTGAAACTAAGACGTAATATAATTTATGAGGAAATTAGATCGTATACTTCTTACTTTACGATACTTTAAATAGTCCATTCTAAATGGGAATCAACATAACCAATTGAGAATACTAAATATAGACAATCTTGTTTTCTGGGGAGTGAACATCAGACAAGAGCTAAGTGCTAGCTATTAGTTGGTGATGTACATAAGATAAAGAATAGCCCACAGGCGAAATACCAGGCATAGTATCCTTCAATTAAAGACAAACATCAAAGAAACAAGGAACATGTTTATTTGAAAAGTTGGAAGTCCAGCAGAGCACCTGTAAGCATACGATAATTTCAAACAGGATAGAAATGACCAAAAATAAATTATTGAATGTTGATTGTAGTACACAACAGTGAATATGTTTAAAGAACTGGATTGAATCGGATGCTTCAGGGGGGAGAACGATGGCGCCTGGAAGAATGGAGTCTCTTACGTCATCTTCGCCTTAATGAGATGACGACATGGTGGAACTTTTAATGAAGACAGACCGAGCTAAGGCCCGTTTCCCAGTCCTCATTCATTTACAAATTCCCATCTTTCAACATACCATCAAATTGTCCAATCAAATTGTCGTTATCCTTGTAGGCCTGCTATTAAACACAAATATACATATGTTTATTGTTTGTCGTAAATAAAATAGTCTTAATGCATTAAGTCGAGGGTCCAAACTCCATTGAGTCTTACCTGTTAAACAATAATACGCATTTTAAATCAAAATAATAAGATAGCAGATAGTTTGATTTGTTTTGCAACCCTATTTAGTCCAATGCATCCGCAGCAGGTTGGGCTCGCCTCTGGAGGAAAATAGGTTAAACATCTCTAGGGATGGAGATGGTTTCCCTCGACTCGCTGAAAGGGATCCTCGCGATATCTTCTGCAGAGACGAGCTGATGGGAACGTGATCTGCAGCCTACATTACGCGTACAAGCATATCCATCTTTCCCTTCGAATTCAACACCGGTTTCTATACTAACAGGGCACTAAATTGGACATCAAAATCTAGAAACACCGTCGTTCAGTCCTGCTCTCGGGTGGCTGGCACACAGGGGAGTTTGTTGTGGGTCCGCGTTGGAGATGAAATCCGTCCATGAAACGTTTCCATCCTAGACGGCCGGAGTGTTTCTTACTACAATAGTCATGCAGAAATCTAAACTAGTTATCCTGTCGTCCGCACCACGCAATAATTCCTCAACGGTGAAGCCGTTAATGACAGTGAGCGCCTCCTGTTGTCATTAGAGAGCCGACTGTAGGTTCGCCCGGGCGCCATGCGTAAATATTAGCCAGCAGCGAGGGGGCGTGGCCTGCGTCTCCCGTCCAATCCCGCCCCCCTCCCCCCCGCTGCTGGGATCCCATCCACAGAGCTTCTGGATCTGAGAGAGAAATATTCCAGCTTCTATAATAGCCTGGCATATATTCCTCCCTGGTCGGACTGCAAGTGACCTTATGATTTAGAAGTGATGACATTATTTAAAATTGTATAAATTTAGTTCAAATTCAGTATGCCTTGCTGTATTTTTATTTATGCTGATTTTCCAATTCACTGAAATTGTTCAGTTTTCACAAAAGCTTTTATTGACTCTCTCTGATTATATTTAACACTTTTATTAATCAAATGCTTCTAGAGATTACCATATTGTTTTACCCCCCTCGCCGCTATAGGCCAATGCACATCTCAGAAATACTCCAAATCAGTATGTGACAACAAGGCCTGCATGTCCCATCCATTCATAAATAGCACAGATCTGTGTATCACACAAATATTGTACTGTAACGGAGCATGTTTCCATATGCTTCTCCTTTTACAACCAGAGCTCTTCTCCCGGATGAAGAAGGATAATTAATGAACTATTTCCCCCCTGAACCAAATAGCAACGCATGCGTGTGGGCGAATATCTTCAGTTTAGCTTCCCTTTCGCACAAATCTCAAGCTCTAATTCGGTTAGTTTTGGAGTGACTCTATGATTAAGAATACAAATGATGCAGATGAAATGAGAGGGGCTGGATAATGAAACAGGGCCTCCTCCCCCCTAGACCAGGTCCACAGCAAACCACACAACTATCATGACCTCCGTCCCGATGCTGCAAATCGACCTCGATATGCCTTTAAATCAAAGATAGTTTGGTACATTTTAACCACACTTGGGTTCCATAAACCCTGTTTAGATTGTCCCGCGCAGTTTGAAGTTGTTAGTTGAATCTGGAATGCAAATGCTTTGTTCAGAGGAGGAGAATCAGCGAGGAGTCTGAAAGCGACGAGTTTTTGATTAATGAGCTTTGAAATGGCTCTCCAGGAGCAATAAAGGATGGACTGCTCTCTCTCTCTCTCTCTCTCTCTCTCTCTCTCTCTCTCTCTCTCTCTCTCTCTCTCTCTCTCTCTCTCTCTCTCTCTCTCTCTCTCTCTCTCTCTCTCTCTCTCTCTCTCTCTCTCTCTCTCCCTCCCTCTCTCTCTGCTTTCACACACTCTGTGCCCCTCACCCCCTCGCTCCCTCTCTGCTGGGCTGCTCCTCTGTTTTTAACAAGCCGAGGAACACACCGGAACCCCGGGCAACATCACAGTCACTCGGGCAGTGGGCGCTGCGTCGTTCACTTGGATGTTTTTAAACGTTTTATTCGACTCCACCGTTCCCAAATGTACAGAAACTGTAAAAGATATGTATGATGTAGCCTACACTTCCATGTGTATCACATAGCCTACAGTTATTTTCCTATCGTGCAATGATGTAATTTGGCCCAAAGGTTTCCATGCGTGTTATTACGCATTTGGGCATATTTTTGAACATGTATGTATACAAATAAAAAACATATTGACAGACATCAATATAGGCCTATTCCAGAAACCACCGTCTTGGAGAGCAGCCTGTTCCATCTTCCAGAACCGCAGACGCACTGATAGCGAGTCTACAGTCTAAAGGCTACTCTCAGCTATCGATCCATGCGGTTTCGCCTGTTTTAGTGCCCTGCAACTGCACGTCAATAGCGCCTTGTTACCGTCATCTGCCACTGCTCAGTCTCTCCCATCTTTAGGATACACGCCTTAAAACACCGAGGGGGGAGGCCTAGGAATGACGCAGCACCACACTGTGCAATATATTTGAGCACTTTATTTACAAAATGTTAAACACAATAAAATATAACATTTCGATATCATTAGGCCTTCGTAAATGTATGGATATCCAAACTGAATTAAATAACAATGGTAAAACCAAGAAAAAAATAAGTAGAAATGAGCTACGCAAAATGACATGCTGGTTTGTAAATGGATGCCTAGTATTCGATAGTCTACGTTTCGCTTTAGCCTCGAAGTTTGACACAAAATTGGAACCACGAAGGGCCCAGTGATGCTCACACACCGGCAGACATCCCTTTAAATCCCACGTTTACAATTAGAAATTACATTTCCCAACAATAGGCTTACCCTGCGAGCAAAAGCCGAACCCTGTTTCACCTGCACGCTTCAAGTGCAATAATCCTCCAATCATACAAAAGAAACATCACATTTAAATATTCGCATATAAAGGATAAATAATGTGCAATACAAAAGTCGTTAAACCATAAATAGGCGATATGCTAGTACAAGAGATAATGCGACGCAATGGGAATAAAATAAATAAATACGATACCTTTGAATCAAAACGGGATAATGACAACAGATTGGGATTTTTTCTTCATTTTTTTTACTAACCGTAATTTTTTCTACTAAAGATGACAATCTAATGTCGTGTTATACGGACTCACCTTCAAGTAATGGAACATAATTTTTTTTTGTCTCCAAATTTGCTCATTGCACAACAAAGGAAAATAAACGAGTTAACGTGTTGCATACGAATCCTCCAAACTGAAATAAAAAAGGTAATGGACAGAGCTGAATTTAGGGAAATAATCACACGATAGCATTAATATCAATATCAATAATACTGTAATAATACACATGACTCGCTCGGAGTGTTATTAGACTAAGTGAGGTAATAAAACATCGCGACATACTTTTGGCACACACGTCGGAAACCACATATTACAAATGCGTAAGTTTAGGCGCTTCCTGAAGCCTTCCCTGAGACGCTTGGTGTGAGGTGAGGTCTGTGTACGTGGGGTGGGGGTCGCAGGGTCCATGGTGGTGGTTGCCCGGGATCTGGGCGGCACAGCTGTAGTCCACGCTGGCGGAGGAGGGGTGGGGGAGATGGCCGAGGTTGAACATGGGGCCCGAGGCTGGCATGGAATCAACAAAGTTCCCACCGACGTACACGGGGCTGCCTTGTAAATTAGCGTTGGCAAAGCCATTGCTCTGCATGCTGTGATGTTCGTACTCGGACCCCGGGTACCTCTTCTGCTGCGGCAGGCAGCCGCCTAGCGGTGCCGTGTACGCGGCCAGGCCGTACATGTTTTGTTGGGGTTTGGCGAAGGACGGGGGCGACGGCGCGTCATAGCTCAGGGTGTTGACGCCCGGGATCTGCCCGGAGTATCCGAGGTGACTGGGGCCGTTCATCGGCGGACTCCTGTCGGGGGAGTGTCCGAGGGGAGAGTGCATGATCCCCTTGGCCTTCTGGTCCTTCTTGTATTTCATCCGTCTGTTTTGAAACCAGATCTTTATTTGGCGCTCGGTGAGATTCAGGAGGTTGGCCATCTCGACGCGCCGCGGGCGGCACAGGTACCTGTTAAAGTGGAACTCCTTCTCCAGTTCCACCAGCTGGGCGCTGGTGTAAGCAGTCCTGACCCGTTTAGAGGCGGGCCCGGGCGGGCTCTTCTCGTCACTCACCTCACCTGGAAAGAGACCGTGAGAAGTGAGAAGTCATCAATCACATTAATTCACTTCCATATCGGTCGCCACTCGTCAAGTAGATGCAGATTCACACAATATGACTGTACATCTCTCTCTCTCCCTCTCTCTCTCTCTCTCTCTCTCTCTCTCTCTCTCTCTCTCTCTCTCTCTCTCTCTCTCTCTCTCTCTCTCTCTCTCTCTCTCTCTCTCTCTCCATCTCTCTCTCTCCCTCCAGCTATATCTCTCTCTGCACACACACACACACACACACACACACACACACACACACACACACACACACACACACACACACACACACACACACACACACACACACACACACACACACACACGGTAAACAAACGGCCACCCATCTCATCTGTGTACACTCGTGCAGGCTATATAAGTTAATAATAAGCTCTGTGTCTCGCCCTCGGAGAAGAAGCATGTATCAGTTCTCAGTACCTGCAGACGTACAGCCGCTGCCTTTCTGCTTGGCGTTCTGTCGGCTCTCCTTCATCCACGGGAAGATCTGCTTTGTAATCACCGGGGTGGAGGTGTTAGTAGCACCGTTAGTGGGGGTCTTCTTCTTCTGTGACGAAGAGGAGTTTGGGGCGGGGGACGTGGCGGACAGCGGGGGGGCTGGCGGCTCCCCAATACTAGGCGGTTGACTGTTGCTCTGATTGCTGCTTGCCTGACGCATGCAGTCTCCGTTTAGGTCCGTGTCCTTAAGGGTGGGGGGGCGAACCGCCGTGGTCTGAATTGGACACACCGAGGCCTGGTAGTCATTCTCGAGGCTGGACGTGGTATAGGCCTGGTGGGCCGCCGGGCCATAGTTATAGGAGTCTGGTTTGGGGTAGGAATAGCCTCCAAAAAGTCCAGAGTTATCGTAGTACGTTGCTTTCTGCATGGTGTGGGTTCAAGGCGAAAGCAGGCCGACGCCTCTGGCCAATGGCATGGGGGGGATCTGCGATCACGTGATGGGTGTTTCCCACTGTCGCTCTTTTGTGTGGCCTATAAAAAAGGAGATAGAAATCAGGCTTTAATACATGTGACATGAGGTATCCTTCTAAGGATTCCCCTTCACGCGCAAGACATACACAACGACGTTAAGATATCACTGGGTAAAATGTTGAATCAAAACTATTTCTTGGAATATCTTATTCCTGCGGGGCAAGAGTCACTGTTTAGATGTGGACAGCTAGCCCTTCAGCCATGGGCATCCCCCATTCCAGTTGGCCATTTGTGAGAGCGCCAAAAGTTAAACTTTAACTTCTGTCAAAGGCTCGGTCGAGGCTTTAGGCCTCCTCTAGAAATCCGCTGAATCAGCTTTGAGACGCGCACACAATAACCCTTTCACTAATCACAAGACTGAACAGAAACTCATCCACCTCAGCGCCGCCACCCCCCCCCCCCCCCCCCCCCCCCCCCCTCATCCCAAAGCTCAGCAAGCTGTTCTCACACGCTGTATAAAACGTGTATAACGCCACACGGACTCATCTGATGTCTGACCGGGATGGGGGCTATGTATTGGAGGGGCTGTGATGGCGGATCTTTGCTGTGGTGGGGGATGGGTGCGTTAGGGTAGGATGGGAGAAGGCCTATCCAGATATCTATAATTTCATTCCGCATTTATAAGGAGATATAATGATCTTGTCTCCTCTCTGCTCGGTCCAATCAAGATGATGTATGTTTAAAAAAAATAAGTGTTAAACTTAAGTAAGACAGGCCTAATTTATATATTTAAAAAAGACAACGGTCAATGTCTAACATTAGAACAGGTGCTGTGTGTTTCATTGGGAGGATGTATATCTGTATAATAACTAAATCAAACGTCGGGTGTCTACATTCCTACTGTATGCTGGTGGCTCCTGAAGGCAAAGTGGTCGCCGTGCATAACAATTGCACCTGTCAGTGTGGACTGCAGCAGAATTTATGACCGCAAATGTGATGGTTGTAAACGCCCCGGAGAGAACTCCAAAGCCCCACCATACTCCTCCTGGAGACGCGGAACTCTTAGAAGTGTAAAACTGAGCGTAGGTGGAAGGCAGGGGGAAGAATTTTATCCTCAATGAGCTGTGCCTGTGAGCAATGGGTTTATAAACGGAGGCCCCGTCTGAAGGGCTCCTGCTGTCGCGGCTCGCCTCCTGGCTCCAAGCCGGCCGAAGCGATCCGTATCCCGGGCTGCTTGGTGGCTGGAGAGGCGAAACCAACCTAATTTTCTGTTGCGTTTTGATTGAATTCGTGCATGTCGATGTCGTTATCAGATTTTTATCAGGTATTTGTGGCGTGCAGATTAGGCTACATTCGTGGTATTATCAGTCGTTAATGAACGCGAAGGTAGGCTATGTTTTTGGATTATTTTTATTATTTTTTATTTATAGTGGTTTTTAGTGTGGAGGTACGAGGCTTATTGATGACTACACTTTGAAGTTTTAGTATGCTTTCGTTTGCCTTAGTAACCAATCGTAGCCAAAGGTTCGGCCCAGTGCATTGTTATTACCTTGCCCAAGAGCTTTTCCAACTTGTGTGTGATTTACGGTCGGTCAAAGACATCAGCCTCTCTGGTATAGCCTATTACTCTAAATCACGGCTTCCTTTCATTCAGGAAATCGGTTCGCTGTTACATATTTTGTTTTTGTTTTCATTAAATAAATATCACTCACCGTAATTTGCGCAGACGTGCTTCCTACTCCTCACGCATTCATCACTGCTCACATCTGGACCTGGGGAGAAGCAAACCATACATTCACTCGTTTTGGATTTTAATCAAACATGGAATTAGTTTAGACACACACTTGTGTTTACTTTCACTAATGGACACAAATAAGATAGATAGATGTTTAGCTCTTTATATCATTATTATTATGCCTATGTTTTTTATTAATACGAATATGATTAATTATAATTATATAATTATTATTATTACTATTTATATGTTGTTATCATTATTACATATTTATGTTTTATCAGTATAGGACTTTAATTATATGATAAACGCGGAAATACATTTAGGCCTACATGGAAAAAAACGGGTTAAATATTGTGTTGACAAACTTGTGAATTAAAACAACATCTAACATATTTTATCTTCAAGTCTAATGAAGTGATTTCCATGGCTGGTGAGATGGGTCTGCGTACCAAGAAAACACACCCGGGGCTTCCAAGAAAAATGTGTTGCATGTGCACTTTTGAACAAAGAGCAAGACCAAATATTTAGCAGTCATAAGCTTTTTAGGTGACCTTTGGGTCATTCAGCATTACCACAAAGTTTAATGAACAACGAGCGGTTCGCTCTCGAATCATCCACGACGGGGCGACGGGCTTTTTACTCTGGATACACCGAAAGAGAAGAGACTGTCGACGGCCAGGGACTGACGACGGAGGGGATAAATCTCAGGAAATGCCTTGTTAAAAGCTCCTAATTGATTCCTGAATCTCCTAGATTCTCTCCTTGAAAAGAAAAGAACGGTCATATAGAATTAATATGCACTTAAATTGCATATTAAGCCGTTAAATTAAAGAGTGCCTTCCATTTGGATTTTTTCTAAGGAGTAGGTCATACGCCTCCATATCGGGCCCTCGGACTACAGGGACGTGTTATTTTGAGGGCTTTTGAATACATAGTGTCGCGTCTAGTGGCAGACATGGTCGTCTTTTCACACAGCAGTGTTTTCGCCTACGCGTTGTTACGGTGAGTTTGGTGCGCACAATGGCCTGTGCGTGGAGCGGTCCATGAGGACGTGTTACGCACTTCATCACAGCCTCTTAGCCGGCCTACGCACCGTGGGTACACATCATAGTCAAACAAAAGGTTATTCAGCATTATTATTATTATAAATATTTTAGGGGTTTTGCAATTTTTTTTTGAATATTATTGTCCTCAAAATGAGGCAGTATAGTCAACGACGTACGTTGTTTTGATTTGTATTTACTGTCGAGGATCAATTTATGTTTGTTTCTTGGCGAGGCTGCTGCTCCACATTTCTGAGAATATAGCAGATTAGTCGATTTGTCAAAGCCGTGTTTGATCCTAATTAAGGAGTATTTGTGGTAAACATAAAAGTATCTTGTTTATGAGTAGCACAGCATTTCTCAGTGCAGAAGAGAATCAAATATAACTTGTAATCTGGTATAATCGAGCCTACATAGAACCAAGACATTGTTCAAAACTGTTTTCATGAATAGACCTACATTCGGCAAATAGTCGACTTCAGAAAAGCTGAATTCTCAAAGAAATCCTTATGATACATCAGACATCAGTCAGTGGCCTAATAGATCGTAAAAGCGTTTGATTCAGGCCAATCGTTTGGTTAAAACGGCCTAAAAGAATATACATCGACACATGAGGGTCCACGGTTAAAGTCCACAGAAATAATAAACATAGAAAGCATCTGCATTGATTCTACATCATCATCCAGTGGCGTGTCTCTCCAGATACACAGCCTAATATCAATACATGTAGAATATAAGGTTGCAGGTGAACAAAGCCATAGTTATAACCACATAAATCAAGCTTACGGCACCTTGACGATAAGACAACAAATTAAGGTGATTTACGATCCAACAGAACCAAATGAAAAGTTCTGCCCGTAGTTCTTCTGTTCGGTGGGCTTTCATTTAAAAAGGAAAACTGTTCGAAAACATCCAAGCATTCTGTCAGCAATATTTAAAAATAAATATTGAAACATCCATTACAGCTTTGAAATGCATAGCCGCCGTGGCTCTATATCCATTTAATTGGCATCGAGAGCAATATTAATAAGCATCGGCTTCTTGAATGAAATAAATCACGTTTATTTCCTTGCATTATATTAACCCATGGTTAAAGGTTGCATTTTGCCATGCAATTGCTTACCTGTGTATCAATTCATCATATAGCAGTGGCCCCCTCAGACTCAATTGCTTTCCACGCAGTCTCTGGAATAAATCCTTCACCCTTTCTCTGTAGACAATGCTGTCCTAACCCTGATCTTGCTGTTTTTCAGACATTTCCATATACCAATGCAGACAGTATTCCCGATAGAATGGAATGGCTCGCATTCAACTACCAATAAAAAGCCAACACGGTCTCCGTATTCCCCCAAAAGATCCCTGGCAATCAATCAAGCGTGGAAATGTTGCAGGAATTCAAAACATATAGGTTGTACATATGTCGGGCTGGCATTAGGATTTAGGCGTTTCGGAACCTTTATGATGACAAAAGGCACTGCCTTGAGATACAAGCATATTTGTTCACGTGATCAGATTGTATTCTGTCAGCCTGCTTCTTACCTCACGAATCCATTTTCATAAAGGGTGGCGTTTGTTTCCCATCTGAGATGCAGGCCTATACCTTACATATATATATGTACAGGTTTCTGGGTTCCTGCTTCGCTTATAACGGCATTGGGACATTCTTTGATGATATAAAACATGGTAAATCTAGGGTTTTCGATGCATTTCTTCCTTATGTCAGGATTGCAACAATAAAATGTCTACTGTTGTGCTGTTTACTTTGAAAATGCTCTTATCTATGTGTTTAGTTTGTGTGTGTAATAAGTGGATTTTAATTCTGTGCCCAGGCAAAGTCAGAATAGCCCTAGACATGAATCTGATGCTATGAACAATATTTAACAATTGTACTTTCACCCCATGGACAATAGTCCCATAAACAGGCCCTTTAGTTCATCGTTATTGATGCATTTTATACTCTATCATGATACTTTGAATCGCTACCATTTTTCAACAATGGACTCGAACTCAGACTCGAAATTGTATGGAAATAAACGTCAGAATAAGCCTCTATTGTTTGGCGAGCCAGCGGTCTGACACGTCGCTGCAGACGGCAGGCTGGAGAACAGCCTTCACGTCGCTATCAAATGAATGCATCGTCTTTCTCCCCAACGAAGAATAAGAAAAATGATTTAAAAAAGTGTGAGATTGTGTTGCTGAGCGCCTGGAAGGATGGAGGTGCGGCGGTGAAAGCTCCGGGCTGGGGGCGCGGTGAGTGAGCCGGGGCTCCGAGCAGAGAGGCTACGAGCAAAGAGGCTCCGAGCGGGGGCTCTGACCCGGGTCTCTCAGCTGGGGCTCTGACCAGAGGCTCTGAGTCGGGGTTCTGAGTCGGGGTTCTGAGCAGAGGCTCTTAGCAAAGGCTGCGAGCAGGGAGGCTCCGAGCTGTGGCTCTGAGGCTCGGCCCGCTAGCGTCGCAGCATATGTTCAGGGGGTAATAAAAGTGAACGATTTACAGTTTTCGCCCGGCCCCCCAGCAGCCAAGCACCCTTTTAAAAAATTACTGCCAATGATTTACTACCAGAAAGGTCTGCCAACCTGCCCAAAGTTCCTCCAACTCCCCAGAATAAAACTCTGATGTTCAACCAAATAAAAAATACTAGGAATTACGCCCGACATTTATCAGCCAATCACGAAACGACGTGATTTGTTTTATTTTAACAATATAAAATTGATAATTGATCTATAAATAATTGTTATAGTGTGCTACCGGGTGAAATGTTGTCCTAGAAGGAAGGCTCTCATTTAAATACCCCATGCAATCATGAAACTGCCGACTGGAGGAGCCTTACACAATTGTATTTAACAAGTATGGCGATTCCATAAATAGTCAGCGAGCAACTCTTTCGTAATTAGAAAAAAGAGATTATACCAAGCATTTAAGATCCATGGCTAACCTGCAAGCATACACATGGCATGGTCAGCGTAATAAAAATAAAATATACACACCCTTACACACACAAATGTGACTACAATGCAACACACTATAAATCTGTTTAGAGCGCACACATCAAAGGGCGCAATAGATCATCAATTTGACACATATCGCCATTCACTTCCACAGTCACAGAAAAGCGGAAAAATTACCTACCGAGCATCCATTGCCCCTCGGATGTTGCGCTAAAGTGACGGATACAGTCGCTCCGAGTACCGGACCGGTCGGATATTATTTTCTTGGGGATCGCTTCAGTTTTCAAGTCTGATAGAGTCCTCTGGATTAATGACGCCGCGGCGCTTCTAGGGGGACGTGCTGCATTAATTATTTAGACAATCACGTGGTCAAGCACAGAGAGCCTAGTGGTATAGTCTCCGGAATTATATCTCACAATGCAGACAGCACAGTTTAATACATCTTAGGGGGGGGCTGTCTTCGCTCGGCGCGGCCGCTACCAACAGCTGGGAATCAAATATGGCCGTGTGTGAGCCATGGCCAACGCGACGACCGGGGGATTCTACATTCGGTGCAATGTCATTGGAAATGGCAGTGCCTTTGGCTCGCGTTTATTCCTCTCAGACATGTAGGTCAACGTGGCTCCCGCTGCACGCACCGGCGTCTCTGACCTGATTGCGTTCTGTTTGTGTGCAGGTCCACTAAATGTGCACTACAGTGTTTGTTTCGCTTTGATGATACCACGGTGCGAAACACCCTATGCGTAATTATGTAATCATATCTTTGGATACGGATATTCCTCAATGGGCCGGCGTTATCAAAACGCACTAGTTATTGGATATACATTTAAACATAATACTTATGATTGTTTCACGATTCATACCCATTGTAGGCTACCCCCCCCCCCCCCCCCCCCCCTACCCCTCAACCGCCCCCCCTTTCTTTTTTTGTTTTCTCTGTTTTTTCCGCCCCAATGTGCAGGGTGCTGTCGCCTCTCCAGCATACAGGCGGTTGGTACCCATCACCTTTGTTTACGCGGCTCATTCAGGAGCCATAAGGCGCGTGCACGTGTAACTACAAAGCCACACGCATGGATGAGCAGACAGGAGTGTCACGGCGGCCCATATATCCTGCACGCGGGCGAGCCCAGGCCTGTTGGTAGTCATGGAGACGGACACACTGCCCAACATTTAAAGGGAAATGTTTTTGTTTCAAACGTCAGGCTGCATCTCGCCGTGCTCCTCACGGTGTCTGAGTGAAGACGTATTGTGGTGAAGTTACAGGTCTTTCTGACTGGATCTTCCAGAAGCCAGGTAGACAAGACCCCCTGCCAAGCTGGTAGGGATACTCGAAGTCTTCCCGCCCTGAAGGACTCAGCCGGAGTGGCTTGTTCATCAGGGCAGTGCCTACATGCAGAATTAAGCGTCGTTACTGGCTTGTAGGCCTGTAACACGATGTTATTTATTATTCTAACCATCAAGTTTCGCAATTTAATAAAAGTGGTGCGGGCAACACTGGGTGTTTGCAGAGAACCATTAAAACGAATTGACCTATCCACACAGGCCAATGGAGTGACACTGGGAATTAAATGTACTATCGTGTGTTAAATTCCTACAGTGTAGGATATGACAGTTGGGCTTTAGTGTGTATTGTTAGTTCGCGTACGTGTTTGTGTTGCTGAGTAGGCTCATGTATTGCGGTTGTACATTCTCCCGTAAGTGTATTATCTTAATTATGTGAAATATCCCCATCGTATGAATACTGAGCCTATTATCCTCCCTGAAACCAATAAAACATTCAAACAAATCCCAACTTCTCCCAGAACGCTTTCTATCAAGTTTTATAAACGTTTTTTCCAAAAACGTGCCTGCTAATCTCATAGACATGGAAACAAGTCCTTCACAGGGCTAATTATCAATATTTTACAGCTACACTCATTGTACATGAATAACTAGGCCTATCTTCAATAATTACATCTCCTCTCCTCATTGAACGTCTGGACATTAAATCTATGAGCCTTCGGGTTTTTGCCGCTCTTTGGAAGACATCTGCAACGAGGGATATTCTAATTGCAATATGCAAAACATTTATATTGGTCTGCCTTTACATTATACTCAGTATATAAAAGTATTTTTCCAGAAGTTATTAGTTTGATTTTACAAGAATGGGGATTGGGAATTATAACCATATCCTGTTTAATCAAATGCTTCTTAATTAACTGATTTGTAACCACTTAACTCAATAGTTGGTAGAAATATTTATTTTCCAATATAACTTTCACATCTGGATGCACAATACAATGTAAAACGCAGGTACAAAAATAAAATACAATAACAAAGAGACATGGGACAAATGCATTCATTGGAACGATGCAGGTCTGCAGCTGATCAAATAAATATTTCAATACCTTTAAAATCGTGAAATCTATTCACTGGAAAATAGCTATAAATCCTTGGTTTTAGTTTGTTTTTTTTCTTTTCTTACAATCAGCGCGCATCGCGTGTGTGGGAGAAATGCTGTGGCTGCATGGAGGTCAGGTACCCGGGGTCAGTCCTCGCGGCTGAAATGTGTCTCAGGCTGCAGGAGAAGTGTCCCCTGCTTGAACCTGCACGGCTGCCATGGTCGAACTTCACTTAAATACCTTCTCCGCCTCTCATCGCTATAACCCTCCACAGCGCGTATTCTGAAGAGTTTATTATAACAATCGTCGTTTTGTTCCTAGGAGAGTGGTGGGAGAGTACATGAGTAGTCGTCTCGGAACGTGACGCCAAAGCCCCTGGTTCGTTTGGTGTGAATGGATGTCAATGATTAGGATTCGACGTTAACTAAGAACGTCGACTAGGAGTTGCGTAAATGGCATGCTAATAAAGAGTTCCAATGCATTTACAATTATAAAAAAACATTGATCGAATAAATTTAAACTTGCTACACGAAAATATACAATTGTTTGACAAAATAAATAACAAAAAAATACTTAAAGGAATAAGGAATGAATTCGTTTTTCTAAATATTCTGGAAAAATATCATTCGAATTAGAGAAATCTAAGGAGCATTATTTTGGTGCCATGCAAGAACAACATACCTTTTTTCGAGTTTAAGGCGGTATGGACGAACCTTTTAAAATACACACTGTTTACAAAGATGTCAAGAGAGATTTATAACCGATTAAGGGCACTCAGGATAGTGTTCAGATACGAATATCATCGGAATGTTTGGGCGATATTTATCAACTACTCAATGCATTGTTGTACAAAATAAATTAAACGATGTAATACATAGAAACGATTTCTGTGTAGGCCTCTATCGGACTTACTGAACTAAGTTTCTGAGTTGTGGTGCCACTGAAAAATGTTTCAAGTATATTTCGTTAAGTATGGAGTATTTCCATTACAGAAAAATATATATTTAAAATGTATAATTTGAAGAAAGAAAATGTAACCCCACGCATCGAGCAAATCCACAGCCCAGAACCAATGCACGTGGACACGAGTGATTACTTTCAATATAGTCGGTGATAAAATTAATGCTTTTTATATATATTTCCAAAAAAATCTAAAGTTTGTTGCGTAATACTGTGCCCATTGAAGGATTAAACCTTCTAAAACAGGCCCGATGCTCGTATCTCCTGGAGGGTAAAGGGGTTGATTTCTGATTCTATTCTGCATCATCTCCTCTTGGGTCATTAGTTCGTTGAATAGAAATTGCGTAAAACGACTCAGGTCCATGCAAAAGGCAAACACACTCTTTGTATAATGTACAGTTAATTGAACTTCTCTCTATAAAGTTGTGATATCAGTCTGGTTCTCCTTCGGAATACTTTGCATATGGCTGGCCGCCGGCGCTGAGCGGCCCTTGGTGTTCGGCAGCTTGTGGTCTTTCTTCCATTTCATTCTTCTGTTCTGAAACCAAATTTTGATCTGCCGCTCCGAGAGACAAAGAGTGTGTGCAATCTCAATCCTCCTCCGTCTAGTCAGATACCTGTTAAAATGAAATTCCTTCTCGAGTTCCAAAACCTGCTGTCTGGTGTACGCTGTTCTGGAGCGTTTTGGTTCGGATCCGGTGTAATCCGGGTTCACTGTGGGGAAACAAAGAGGAAAGTGAACCCAAATGTCACCTCAGAGTACCGCACAACAAAACAACAACAACATAGCTGGAATATTGACACCAAACTCTTCCAAACTTCCAGGCATCCCGCCCCACCACCAACACGAGTCCAGGGCAGGAATGTAACTCTACAGTATCTCCCATTCCCCCTCAAACTAGTTCACCTGAACACTATTACACCGCGCCAGGAGCGCTTTAAGAGCTCACAGACCTAGTGCCCTATTTCCTGAGCAATAAAAATTTATGACTTGTGTAATTGGTGAGGCCTTCAAAGACTCTCATAAATATTACACTGATGAATTCTCTAGCCCTTTAAAACGGGGGACCCTCAGCCGGCCACAAAAAAAAATCATTTTATGGAGGCAAAAATAAATCTTACCAGTAGTTACGTGGACTTTCTTCATCCAGGGATAAACTACAGCCGGCAGCTTGGCTTGTATCCCGTTTTGGCTCTTTGTGTTTTGCTCCTGTCCACAAGTCCGGGGTCCGGTCATTTGGACCGGGGAACTCTGCTCATCCCGGCCGCCGGTGAACGGGCTGGGGCGGTCGGCCGCGTCGTGCACATGACCCCGAGGCGGCACCGCGCCGTCCTGCACGTCGGTGGTGCAGCTGAAGGGCTGATCCGCGTAATTTGGCCGTGTGTAGAGCCCTGGGTGCTGCTGAAAGTCTGTGTCCTGCGCTGGACTGAAGAAGTCCGAGCCCTGGTCGGATATATAGTTATTCTGTGAATATTCCTCGCAAGGAGGAAATTTTGGGTCCACATATTTTGAGTTCACCATATACGAACTCATGGCCATTAATTTCTGAAGGTAGAAAATACTAATTTTTCTCGAGTTGTCTTTTTTCCACCCTCCATAAAGCCCTCCTACTTGGTGTCAACTGAATAAAGTTAGCAGACCATGTGACCATGTCGGCCAATAGAGGGGTTGCAATCCCATCAACGAGTAAACATACACAGATAAGCAATTTTATATAACTAGTTCAGAGAGAAATTCAACTATTCTAGAATTTATCCTGTTATTGGTTTCAGTAAATGCATTTAGAAAGTAAAAACAATGCCTAAGCAATAATTAGACGACATAAAACAAAACACACTCATAACCCCATGCAGCAACCCCAGTATAAACAACATCATTTATGAGTATCAACAGCCCCTCCATCAAATTACTTTTGCTCGTTTTATTCTTGTAAGAATATGTTTCATATTATTTAACAGCGTCCGACTGAAACGCTGGAGTTGGACAGCGAGAAACCAACAAAAGCTACAAAAGCCCTGCGGCATAAAAGGGGCGAATAATGACGGAGGACAATTGATGAGCAGAGTCTTTGTGGGGAAGGGGTCATCCAAAAGTTACACGAATCTCATCCCTTCATCTGCTCGTCTCCTTTCACACACACTGTCTAAGACCACTTCTGGACTGCCGTCGCCCTGACAATCAATGATAGGACAGAAGCGACCCGATGAGAAGGTCTTCCAAGGGAAAACCAAATGAAATAATGAATAAATAATACCATTATGTTCCCTGTTTATTGAAATGCATCATTTATTTCTGTCCTTTACCAAATATAATGATATGCCTTTATCTCTACTTGGTGAAGGCCTATAATTCACAATTGTATACAGGCCTAATAACGAATAATCAATAATATCTGCCGACATGTGTAAGTCTTTTGATCCAACTGGGTTTATAATGTAACTGTTAACAGATGAGGGATGAACAATCAGACACTGTGATTGGCCGGGCTGCATCAAGCGAGAGATGCTAATTGGACAGCAAGTGGTCAATACATCGAAGTGTTTTCATCGACAATATACTCCCCTAGAATCGAATCTGTGACTCTGGTTTCATCACACAAATTCGGTTCTACAGGGTATATATGGACGACGGAAGACCCACAGATAATTGGTTCGACAAAAGAAAGAAAGAAGGAAACGTCATGACGTCAGATAGCATAATGTTCACCCAAAATGTTTCAGCAGGAAGTAGTTGCGTCATCACAGGAGCAAATGACAAGTGTGGACCCGGATTGGGTTCATGATTCTGCATCAGGTGCTTTGTGGTGTGAACTTTGACAGTTTATTATGACGGCACCGCCTTGGGGTTGCCTGTACTGCATGTAAGCCTGATTGTGAGTGTAGGTCTGAAGCATATGACCATGCAGCAAGTCTACGTTTATGTAAAAAACGATTTGGCAAATACCCTTTTACAAATAAGAACACCTTTTATGGGTCAAGTCAACACATCTTCTCAGAAGAGTTAAAATGTGGACTGGACCAACTAAGTGCTCTGGAAGCACAATTCTCAGAATATGAGGATAAAGGCACAGAGGTCAACACAAAATCGTTAACTGAAATATCTGAAAGTTTAATTATTGTTGGTGCAACTGACAGTTGGAAGAGTTTCCCAAGTCCTAATGAACTCACGAGGAACCAGAACTCTTTCAATGCAAAAAAAACCCTAGAATAATAGCCTGCAGGCTAAAATGTGTTCTGTGACTCATAACCCCGCGCTCACTGCAGGATAGGGTCCAGAACCAGCGTGTATACCCTCATACAAGTCAAATACAACACCTTCTGAAGTGTGGTGATGAAGGATAGTCTAGGCTTGGAATATAGTATGTATTATTAAGACATTAAAGTCAGAATGGACCTGTGTGGATGTTGGAAAAATATAATTGGGTTATGATGTCGAGAACGAGATTCCTTTAGGCAAAACAAAATTACATCGAGGACTTGGGGTGACTCTGTCTGCAGATTATGACATAA
>NC_079431.1:2437901-2447901 GCF_026213295.1 Gadus chalcogrammus
ATATAGTCGACTCAATGTATTATTTCCGTTCTCAGTGGACATATTTAAAGGACTGAATGAAACCCATAGGCCTTCATTTTGTCTGTGGACAGCAGTGCATTTTAGCATCATCTTGAATCACAAGAAGTGCCCAGAGTAGGCTAATGTTAGGCTATTTGTATGAATTAGGCCCTATTGGCTATAAGTTACTGCATTCAAATATTCAATAAATATTTTTCCCAAAATCTGCAAACATAGAATAAAGCTGTACAGATAACATTGATATTTTAAGATAGACTATTTATATTATCACAGGCCTGTCCTAGACTATTAGCAGACTATCACTAACAATCATATGCAATCCTTTATTCATAGATGTATTTTTAATAGCATATAGGCTAAGTATTGTTTGCTAGTTCCATTTGAGTGTAGAGGTCAGGCTATTGAAATAATCCTAAATGAAGTTCCTATTACTATTCATCGGGCCGTTCGGCCTCGACTGAAGCGTATTCGCACACAGAATCAGTAATGTGTAAAACATGTCGTGAACCAGCCTGAGTCTTCCAGTCTCCATTTGTTTGCGTCCGAAACGCGGAGGACGGGCGGTTCACACGAGCGGTCGACAGCGGAAATGAAGTGCAGACCAAAGCCATCGCGCCCGGCCCATGTTGACCGCTCCCTTTGATGGTGCAGAGTAGCGTCTGTACGGAGGTGATACTGAGGCTTGAGCTTAATTGTTGCTGAGGCTAATTGTATTTTTATTTCAAAATACATCCACTTAAAATCCACAAAATCCAAAAAATCTTATAAGCATGTTATATATTGCAGTTGTTTCATTAATATAATTTGTAAAACAACTGTTTTAATTAATAAACAAACAGAAAAAGTGTGTGTGTGTGTGTGTGTGTGTGTGTGTGTGTGTGTGTGTGTGTGTGTGTGTGTGTGTGTGTGTGTGTGTGTGTGTGTGTGTGTGTGTGTGTGTGTGTGTGTGTGTGTGTGTGTGTGTGTGTGTGTGTGTGTGTGTGTGTGTGTGTGTGAGTGGGTGTGTGCGTGTGCGTGTGGTTGTGTGTGTGTGTGTGTGTGTGTGTGTGTGTGTGTGTGTGTGTGTGTGTGTGTGTGTGTGTGTGTGTGTGTGTGTGTGTGCGTGCGTGCGTGCGTGTGTGTGTGCGTGTGTGTGTGTGTGTGTGTGTGTGTGTGTGTGTGTGTGTGTGTGTGTGTGTGTGTGTGTGTAGAGGTTTGGTACAGATATCACATTCATGTAAACGGAGCCGAACGAATGTTAGCATGTTAGCTTCGCTTTGTTGTACAGCAGCAAGCATTAAATTGCCTTTTAAACACAGATATCTAATATCAACATGGCTTGTTCGGCTTCGATTATGGGTTGAGCTAAAAACAACATGTATATGAGCTGTGATCCTATTTTAAACTGTAGATTCAGTTTAACCTTGGAAAAGTATTTGCAACATTTCCAAAAGTCCCCAAACGACTCGCAACTAAGAGAGAAGATAAAATCCTCGAATGTATTCCTTAACTTCCTCGATTTATTTGATCGTCTTCGTTCCAATGTTCAATCGTTCAAAGGTCCTGATGCTTTTAGTTTTTGTAAAATAGGGCTCTTTTTTAGTCATATTTGTGTCATTTAATTTGAAGTTCAATTGTGGTTCCGTACCATTCAATTGCTTTACAGGCCCAATGTATGATAGTTCTAATTGTCTAAATTCAAACAAAATGTAAATGAAGACTAAGAAGATAACGCAATTTGTCAATAATAATAATAATAAAATAAACCAGCCAATCAATAATAAAATCTTGTCATATTTTTTAAGCAATTTCCGCAATAATCGAATTTAAAATCAAGGCACTCAGTGTGTGTGTGTGTGTGTGTGTGTGTGTGTGTGTGTGTGTGTGTGTGTGTGTGTGTGTGTGTGTGTGTGTGTGTGTGTGTGTGTGTGTGTGTGTGTGTGTGTGTGTGTTAGCTCTTAATTAGCCTACTTTGTGTATGCATGTTGTTTATTTTTGTTTTTCTGGTATTGGTTAATATTTGTGCCCATGTCGTGTGGTTTTATGCAGGCTATTTTACGCACCAACCTATGTGCAAATTGACTAGAATAAAACCATATAATAATATAATTCAATTCTGAGTGCGGATTCTGATCTTATTTTTTCTGGCACCGTTGTATCCCGGATCATCAAGTCCAAATTGAGAACCTCTCCGGTCCATTTGGAAGGTCTGCGTTTGAACAGTGTGGGTCTGCGGTCTCCGCGTCACGCGGTCTGGACAAGGTACATAAATGCCTCGTCTCTTCTAAACATGTATACACCAGCAGTCCATGAAGCGCTGCCACCACACAAACACCAAGAGGAGACGCACTGAAGACGCAGGGACGGACCTTTAACAAGTCCAGCCTGCCTGTAAAGAATCAATAATATAATCTTCCACTCACGTATAGAGTCCGACGTAGAGCTTATAGGCCTATTCTCCTGTTTGCATTTTGAGGTGAAGGATGTAACAAGAGCGCTATAGACTTTGTGGCCTATATGCAAAACATCACACCATAAAAGCCGCGACCATTAACATATAGAGAATCCCCTCGTGAGTGCAATAATGACAAAATAGCCCCAAGTCAATCACAAAGGTTATTTGTTTGTTTATTAGTATGCCGAATCTCGGGTCGTAACACAGCGCCCCTTCTGGCGGCAGAGTGCCAGCTAGGCCTGCTGTGTTTCCTTTAAAACGTGGTGAACCTCATTTCTATTTTCAAACTTATAGATGCGGTATTTGTATTGTTTTGATCACTTCATATGCAAAGAGCGCAATTGTATTTGTGTTGAAAAACCATATAATTGCAGCGTAGGCCTATACATAACACAACCTAGAGTATTGATGCGACGGCATGGTCTCAAAAATCGTCAACATTGTTAGGCTCCTGCAATGCAAATTGGCTTTTTATAAAATACAAACAGTTACGCTTACTACGACCACATTTAACTGCGAAGTAAGGACTTTGTGTCTAGACATTGGTCTCATGTTCCCTTTTTCCGCGTAAAATGGCACAAACATCATTTAGGGTTCGTCGTTAAGGCTGTTTCTCTGGCGGTTTTCAGTAACCAGGCTCAAAATAATGCTGCCTTTTTTTGTGTATAAATTAGATCGTCGATGCTGTTGAACTAAAACGCTTCAGACCTTCTTATGTTTGTTTTGACCCGCTCTTCTTAACGGTTGGGATATGGTTAAGCTTTATTTATTTGTCCACCCTTATTCTTCATGCATAGGCGCGATTTAATGACTTGTGCACCTAAAAGTGTTCCCTGGTGCACTGTCACTGCAAAGGAGCAACGTCGCCCCCTAGCGCTCACATCACCGCATAAATAGGCCTACGTCTATTATGAATTGAGTAAATGGATATAATTATCTGTAGGCATGTATAACCTAGCCGGCTATTGATAGCCGGCTAGGAATTAGCACTGAGAAATCAACAATTATGAGCTACTGGTATTAATTAAGCATATTAAAGAAAATAAAAACACAGCGTGTTACCTTCTAATAGGTAACCGGGATAAACCATTTAGTCTGCAGAGACTGGGTAGAAGACGTTTCGCTGGTGTTTGTAATTGTCACTATTCAGCCAAAAAATGAGCAAAACGAAAAGGAGGCAGTCGACCGTCAAAGTGAAGTTTTCCCCCATCGACCAGAATGCATTTGATGAATAAACGTGACCAACAGTGGAAGTGATTTCCTCTTTGTCACAAGGACAATTCATCGACCCAGACACCCTATAGAAAAGTGTCTCAATTTCTGTTTGTCAGCAAGAGACGCAAACACACAGGAAAGAGAGTTTCAAAGGACGGTTGTAATTACTGGCCTGGACCATAAACTGATTTAGCCCAGACGTCTAGCCCTTTCTATAGCTTTATTATCCCAAGCTTCCTCCGGCTTTAAGGTAATTCGTACAAGTTGAACAATAAATTGTTAAATCCCCGCACACCTCTCTCAATCGTAAACACTTTATTACTCGTTACTCTGTGTTTCAAATCAAGTCCACTTTTTGAACCTAAAGGCTGAACGTACATCCTGGCCCTATAATGCACATAGACTCACGAAGAATGCCTTTACCCTACGAATTTCGAGTATGTTTTTGTGTCTAAGAATGCGGTTAGTTGTTCTATGCATAACCACAGTCTGACAACGTATAGCTCCACCTGTGTTAGAGTGGTCCGGTAGAAATACTGTAATAAATAAATTAAAAAAAACATTTGGACGTTTTCAACCTGCAAATTGCTTTCTAAATTACAATAAATACACTTAGAATGTACAGCATAAAGTCATTTATTTAAGCAATTTTTAAAAACGTTGTCTAATTGTTCTCATGTCTAACAAAACGACTTAAAAAAAACAGGGACAGAAGACGCAGGCGTGTCGTACAGCCCCTCAGCGGAAAGGCCTTCAACTATAGGCTACACTTTAATTAACATTTTTACAGCAATTTACAAATTCTAACCCAGATTAGAAAACCGACACTCGATACACTGCTCTTATCCTCCTTTGAAACAAAAAGAAAAATAAGTATTTACTTGCTTTTTGTTAAATGCAATTTCAAAAAATCAACATAAGAATATTAGTTAATTATCAAGAAGGGGGCCTCGTGGCTACGTTTACCGGATCAAGACACAGGCGACCTGGAAACCGTCTTTAATGGTGCATGTGTTGACGTTGTGGTGTCTTCTTCCCCGACCACTGCGTGCCTACTAGGTGGTCGACCCGTGAACACATCCCAGGCCCGGGTCTGGTCCCCACCACGGGCCTGGATCGACTACCCAGGCCTGGGTCCACTCCAGACCCCGGGCCTAGGTCCCCAACCCGGGCCTGAGTCCAGACCCTGAGTCGGACGATGTAATTACAAAATTGGCTAAATCTAAGACGCTCAAAAAATAAAATAACCTGATCGCACAAACATAAAACGCATGAGAAGAAACTGAATCACAGGTGATCCTTGCTGTTCCTCTCCCGGTTCATTTTCTTCATCTTCATCCGCCGGTTCTGGAACCAGATCTTCACCTGCCGCTCGGTGAGGCTCAGTATGCGGGCCACCTCGTAGCGCCGGTCCCGGGTCAGATACATGTTGTACAAGAACTCCTTCTCCAGCTCTAGAGTCTGATACTTTGTGTACGGGCAGCGCTTCTTTCTGGTGGACCGAGCATGAATCCAGTTAGCGGCCGGGTTGTCTGGGAAAGGGGGAGATATGGAGAGATACATAGTGTGGGTGTGTTGGTGTAAAGCTTTGAAATTAGTTTGAAAACGAGTGTAACGCTATTCCATATAGTCGCAATGGTTCAGGAGTGGTTCCCGAGCCGCGACCCTTTTATAGGATGGTAAAAAGCTCCGGCTTGGATCCACACCCAGCTCGTACAGTTGTAAGGGTTGTAAATCAACGGGGCTTTTTCGTTTACTTACTTGGGTCAAGTTGTTGTTTCTCTTCTTTCGGCTCGCTGTGGCTCGAAAGATCACTTCCAACGTGAACCTCCTTCGGCGGCGTCTTCGTGTCGGTTCTCTCGGATACTCCACACGCGAAATCCACCGCCGCGACCGGACGAGGCTCCCGGGACTCGAAGCCCGGCGCAGCGCCGCACTCGCTGCTCTTCGCCTGGACGCTCTCGGGCTTGGCTGCGTACTGACGCCCGGCGGAGGAGTGGTGGAAGCCCCCGGAAAACGAGACGTGGTTGGAGAGGGGGTCTATCCACGACCGGACGTATCTGCTGTCCGCGGCGGAGATGTGGGGCTGGTGGTGCGCGTACGGGTGGTAGATCCCCGACAGAGCAGCGCTGGAGTGCGGGTGGACGGAGGACCAGGACGAGGGGAACACCGCCGACTTGGGGGCGAAGTTACAGGAGGAGAAGTCTCCGTTGTCGCCGGCACCTGGTGGCCTTGGGGTCACCGTGTGCGGACCTTGGATAAACCGCGCACCGTACATGTCCTCCGCGTCGTGGCCCATGATGGACTCGACATAACAGTTACCAAGAGTGCTACTGGTGGACATTTTTGATCTCTTCTTACTCATATAAAAGGTTACACTGTTACGGGAAGCGTCCCTCGGAACAATCATAGTATTTTGCTGGCCTCATCTACTGGGATTGGTTACATGTGTCACGTGGTCATATTTACCAATACAGCGAATAAATCAGCCCGCTAATAGCGCCATGTTTAGCTCTGCTTTTCGATATATGGGCAGACTGTGTCCACTCTTGTGCCTTATTCTAAACATCTGGAACCACATTTTAAGATACTTTCCGGTTTTTGGTTCTCGCCTTCGGGCCTTTCTGCAGACAAAGCCCCGCTGAGCTCAGAAAGCTACAATATTATAACCCAACCTGTAAAGAAAGATGCGTAATATCGGATCTGGGTGGATTCGTATGCGATGGTCAGGACGCGCCGGGCTAAAACGCCAGTAAAATGGTTTATAGACGACGACGCCTCGTAAAATAAATGTAATAACATGCTGTAAAATAGCAGCAGACGCCATCTTCTCCCATATAGGTTTACCTATAGGCCTGTGCTGTGTTTGTGTGTGTATTCCTATCGAGTGGATGATTCCTTTATGGATTTCATATTTGCACTAAGCGGGTCAGCATCACGGCGCGTCTTAGCGTCTTCTGATGAGAGCCATAATTACTTAACGTATCCATATTCTTTATGAGGTGCGTGTGATTACACGCCCTTAATAAAAAAGGAGTCGCAGAAACAAAGTCCATTCGTGGATTGATGTCTGAAAGGTCAGATTTTAGAAATTGTAGATTATTTAATTTTAAAGACCCACTGACAGGTTTATTTTTATTTTTTATTTTCTGTCTCCGAGTTGTATGATCTTTAAAAGAAGACCAAACAGTATTTTGCAACATGATTGAGGAAGACGAGGCTCCGGGTGGGCGTGTTTTGTTGTAAATGTCTAGTAAATTTAGTGTAGCAATGCTTTTGTTACACCACGTTACAGGCCATATGTAAATATAACATTATAACGTGCTTTAAGCTATAATTGTAGGCCTGTGACGTCTGATGTCGCCCAACTTTCGTGCGTGGTTTCACCGTGCTCCTATTCCGCCGTCTGTTTGTTTATGTGTGTCTGGTGCAGAAAACATTAAATAATGTAAGTACTTCTTGAGTGTTTGGACTGGATTTCTTAGCCAGGAATACAAATTGTAGGCCTGCTTAATCAGAGACAGGCCCGAACACCGATCACACGTCTTATCCCCATTCCATAGGCCTTTATAAATCTCCCCTAATTTAGGCCTGAATGTTTCACTACGCATGAATCTAAACATCGTCAGTGAAACAATAGTGAATGCAGTCTTACTTTTGAGCTAAATAACGGTGATCAGGAAATTATTCAGACAAATGCCGCTAAACTAATTGGCCCGCCGTAGCCATAGTGCAAATAGCGCGGTAGTGGATGCGGAATATGAGGAGGTTTTAAGGGCTGTAGGCCTGAATCTGATCATGACGTGCAATGTGATACATAGAAGCCGCTCTATGGCCTATTTGGTGTTTTATCGGCAGTGTGGTGCATTAAGGCCGCTGAGCAGACTGTGGTGTGTTATGTATGTGTGACCAACAAAAACATGCCAGTGTCCAACGATTATTGAATTTGGGCCGAGCAGAATTGGGGTTTATGCGTCTTGAATTAAGAAATCTTTATTGTAGTTCGTCACCGTGTGCTAATAACCAGATAATAACCACATTTCTTAAATCTGAACTTCATTTAGAGGTAGTTTGCAGCCAGCTGGGATTTTAATGTCTGAATGAACAAGCAATTCAAAAAAGGCTTGAGAAGGAATAGCTACGGGCCCAAAAACGAATTTTACTTTTACATGATGCTCGTAACGTAGCCTTTACTCTATTAGAAAGTACCCCTACTTTGTAATGGAGTCATTTTAGGGTTTCTATCGATGCCAACCTCTCAAATACACGCGATCGATAGAAGGAAAACAAACAGAATCAATTCATGCCTTTTGGACAGTCTGTTTATTGCAGGATACATGCCACAAACATGCAATGACACAAACACAAATGAATATACTACGCCACTTGAAACATTTCTGCAATGGAGCCACTGGCTTGCGTGTAGGGCGCTACATGAGGCTAAATGTGCTTTTGTGTCTGAAATGTTGTCTGATACCAGTCAGGTCGCTATACTGCGACATCTTCACATTAAAAGAGCCATGTCTACTGAGAACGGAAACAAAACCAAACAAGTAAGATCAATAATTTAAGACATAAAAATTACCCTGTAATAAAATATACCAATAATAAGTAATGCAACAAAATGTTTACCAAAAAACACCCATAAATCTACAATCACAGTTTCGTTTACATAAAACAAAAGGATGATACAAGGACATTAACGCACTAACATCGTATGGACAGGAGGTGACAAAGACGCTGAAACACTCGGAGGAACTCGTTGGAGCTCACGAAAAGGTGAGGTTGGAGGTGAGTTCTCGGATGCGGTTTTCCCGGCTCATCTTCTTGAGTTTCATCCTGCGGTTCTGGAACCAGATCTTGACCTGTCTGTCACTCAGGTTCACGCACTTGCTGATCTCTAGGCGGCGCTCTCTCGTCAGATACATGTTGAAGAGGAACTCCTTCTCCAGTTCCAAAGTCTGGTGTTTGGTGTAGGGACACCTCTTCTTTCTGCCACTCTTCGCGGTCAGCCAGTTGCTCGTTGGTGCATCGTTGTTGAACTCTGAAAGATAAATATATTAAAAAAAAACATGCATTAGAATTTCACATCCAGCTAATTAAACACATTTTACTGGGATTATTCTGTGTTCCTCAGTGATGGCAGAATAAATAATGCAGAATGTAATGTAGTGTCCTAAATTAATTAGGACACTACTGATAAAAAAAACTGAATCACTGGTCAAGTCAATACGTGTAGCAGCATCAATTATAAATGAGCTAATTAGTGAATGTAAAGGGAATATGCTGCCACAGTAACACACAATACTGTTGCTGCATCTGAGCGCTTGAATAATACTTTTCCCTGACTATATTTAATAATCTGAAGACATTTTGAAACTTTTTAAAGTCTCAGCATCAGCCCATAAATTCGTTACATGACATTTAATTTAACAATAAAAAAAAACACGTAAAGAAAACAGTTTTAATTTTAATTCAAACATTCGGAGCATCATTGCGGCATAAACTCGGGTCAATTAATTAATCAATCCAAGTCCCATTGAAATCCAAACGTGAGCTTAAATCCAACATTAAATTAGACTTTAACCAAAAATTGCACAACATCACCACATCCACAATTAGGATGTTGAAGTCCAATAAGACCGAGAGGCTAACGAATGTAAACCAATCTAGCCACCACCCGCGTGTCGCCTGCTGGAAGAGCATGCATGTCCAGGCAGCTTGAGGAAGGCTCTCATTAAACATTACGACTTAAGGGTTGTTTGTGTTTTATACCGGCTTTTATGATGCCGAAGCGTTCGTCTTACACCAGCACGCAATCAAAGCTTTTATTGTAGTCTACCCACCTTTCGTTTCCTTCTGTGATACCACGGGGCTGGACACAGAGGAGTCCTTCTTCTCCTCCGCGCAGGGCTCAGTGTCCGGGCTCTCCACGGGGACCGGGGTTCTGGCGGCGTCGCGGGTCTGGGGCGACCGTTCCCCCGTCTTGTTGTCCACCTCGGCGTATACGGAGGAATGCGATTTTGGAGCTGCCACCTGATTTAGTTGCATCAACGTCGTATTCGGACTTGGCGTTTCGTGACAGTAATCCGCCTGGTGCTTTGCGCTCGCGTAAGTTTGGCTCAACCGGAAATAGCCTGGAACCGGTATCTCTGGACCGTCCACTGGACACGACTCGGGGAGGAGGGTGGAGTATGTCGGGACATCAGAGGAGCTGACTTTGGCTCTCTTGTCAGAGTACATGCAGCAGTTGCTCTCCTCCTTGATGCTCTGTGGGAACGTAACACTTGATATCTGACCGAGGTTTGGCTCAAGCCGACAGGATCGGTT
>NC_079431.1:2452901-2457901 GCF_026213295.1 Gadus chalcogrammus
TTATAGGGATATAAAAAGGTTTGCATGCTTATAAAGACACACATAAAACTCGACCGACATGCTGGTGGACAGAGTTTACATACTCGTCCATTGTCTACAAAAGCCCATACTTACTCTGTTCGCTGGTCTTGTCACCAGAGTCCACGGATGAGTCTTCATTGAGGTTCTCCGTCGACTCCGATTTGGATTGTTCTGCTTTGTTTATTGTCTCCCCATTATCTGTCGCATCCACGGGCACAGGCGAGTCTGTCTTTTGTGCTGTGTGCTCCGCGTTGGTCCTCTCCGAGTTGAGGGTCTCAAAAAACTGGTCGAACCCCTGCGGAAGGACCCCGTTCCGGCCAACGTTAGCGAGGAAACTGCACGTCGAGTTCGACCCAATGTGGTGACCGTAGGAGTCGTTTTTAAACAGCATGTCCGCCCGTCCAGAAGACTGAATTAAATCCCGTTGCATGATCTCCTCCGTGGAGTAATAAGACGCGTAGTTGCTCCTGTAGTGCCATTTGCTCGGGTGGTCCAGTCCATAATCCCTGAAAGCGACTTCGCGAACTGGTTGGACTTGGGCTATGTTTGGAGAATACGGGAAATTGATTTGACACGTAGTAGTCTGCGGTAAGAAGGAAGTAACTGATGAAAAATCAGGCGCCGTAACGTAATAGGTACAGTTTGGTAAATACATGTTTGGAGCGCAGTTGTTGCGATCATCGTACTCCGTCATCTCTCCCTTTCCCTTTGCAACAGTGAGAGGAATTGGCAGCTTGACTGTGTTAAACTTTGTCCATATATTGCACCATAGGCGTGTGGCGCAAAGTCGAGAAGGCGAAAAAATCGGAAACGCAGGCAGACCTGCAATTCATCTTCATCGATTCTGGAGGTAATTGTGTCATGTGATCCAGCCAAGGAATTTACCATATATCAATATCACTCATTAAAAACTGTCCTCGGAAACTCATGTGGGCGCATGCACGAGAGTCCATTGGTCGTGGTGGTGTGTATAGGGCTACTCCTCTCTGCCTCCTTGTCCTATGGCTCGAGGAAAGGAAATGTGTGAAGCACCACTGGAATTTATCATTGAGGGTTTAGGGTAACGTAATCTTCATCATGAAATGGCACCCAAACCACGTAGGGATTAATCCGTGTGCGGTGGAGCAGACGCTTCGGGCTGCAGTGACAGACTAGACACGTTGAGAATGACCTCGACTTATAACTTGGAGCCGAATAGCTCCAAAAGGCCACGACGCGTCCACCCGTATTGGCTGCAGTAATCTGTTATAAACACGTATTGCATGCCTATTGGTATGTGTACAGATGGGAGTGATGGAACAATGGGATTTAAATGGAAAATTAATATAAACTATGTTAAAGGGTTGAATTGATTACAACGTAGCGAAATAGGACTCAAGAATATAGTTATTTGCCAAAACAACACCGAGCACGAAGCTTTACCAGAAAACCCATTTGAGGACGTACGGATGTTATATAAATTCACACACACAAATAAAACCATTTCATTTCATTTTAGAAAACAGGCCTGCATATTATAAAGACTCGTGGTGATATGAACCATGGTGGTCCTCCTACCTTAACCTCCCAGATACAAAGCGTTGGACTTAACGCACATGGACTGCTAGTAACAACCAAGACGCGCAGACATTACGCATTAGTACATCCATTAGTATCTTAAATCCCCCCCCCCCCCCCCCCCCCCCCCCCCCGAAAAAAAATAAATACACGTCAACGGTCACCCAGATATGTTGAACGTGGCACTACATTGCCAAGTACAGAAAAATCACACTGGCTTTGACCGTCTGGGTGGATGTGTACGAAGCACTCACCAACAACCGTCTGCAGGCAAATCATTTTATTGCACAAACAAAGGGGCGCTCACTAGTTAAAGTAAGCTCTTAGTCGAGGCCCGGCGCGGCGGCGAGAAGGACTTGTAGCCAACAGTTTGAATAAAACAAATCCGCCATCCATTGAAGAGTTTGTTTTTCTTTGTGAGTATATTTTCCATTTTCATTTTCCAAAATTGTAGGATAGCCCATATGTCATATCCATTTTTTTAAACTAAATACAAACAGAAAATGCATTTTGAAAAAATAACCAATTTGAGTTGCAGGGCTTGACGGGCACTTTGCCAATCTCTACTTAGACTAGATCACTTGTTAATGCTATTTCTGATACAAGTTTCAATGTCTTCATTTCAAATGTGTAATGCGTAATTCCAGTGTGCGATTTTCTGTAGTTTGCGTGGCGGAACCAGAACATGGTCGATCAAAGTAATGTAAACCGAGGCCTTGTTAGGCTACATTTAGCCATACACTCAACAACCAAATAAGTACAAATCAACCCATGTAGATAAACACTTTTATGATAGGCTATTTACAATATGTATATATATATATATATATATATATATAGGCCTATATATATATGTGTGTGTGTGTGTGTGTGTGTGTGTGTGTGTATATATATATATATATATATACACACACATATATATATATATATATATATATATATATATATATATATATATAGGCCTATATAAATATACATATACATATATATATAACAAAGAACAAAACATTAACCCTACGACAGCAAAACTAGAGTTACACAGTAGCATTGAAAACACCTGTGTGCCAGCGTAAATAATTCGTTATTATTCAACCAAATAACACAAACCGTAGGCCCATTTACCTCCAACGACAAAGCAAAATAAAGACGTTGAGTGGAACAACAAAAGGTATCCAAAGATACTCTGTGAATAACTAATAAGGAAATGTATTTCTTTGTGGTTTTATCAGAAAATTCCCTTTACGTTTGTTTTTGAGTGCATTTATTCATTCGATTACGAACTATTACATGCTTCTTATTATCATTTAACTGTTTTAAGTCGTCTAGTCAGCGCTTTATTCCGAGTTATTATGTTATGGGCAAAACAAATCGTGCGAGGAAGCAACAATGCGACACATATAGTCTCCAGCTCGTGCGAAAACACAAACTGTGAGCCAGGTTGCATTTTCAGAGTAACTATAAAACACGCACAGCCTCACTCCACAGGCGGCTCGTTCCTCCAGCTCCACATCACGCGGTCCAGTTGCTCTGATTGTTTTGGTGAAGATCTAATTGTAAAATGCTATTACAGCGCCTTCAAATAGAAAATACATACTCCAGGGGTATTTCCAATGCGTTCCAAAGCGCTCAGATGTAATCATAACGCAGTTAAAAGAAAACGGCGTGCATGTAAATAGACAACTGGTCGATGTTGTGCCAGGATTTTAGACAACTTCACACCGAATACTTGACCTTAACTTTGTTTTGGCGCCCCCAGTGTCTGCAGCACCGGAACTGCCCTCTGCCTTTGTCTGTCAGTAGCGCTCCAGGGCCCTGAGCAGAGCACAAAAACATCCCTGCGCCTACTGGCGGGGATAATATGCTGATTGTGGCAATGAACGAATTCACTTTGTCACGTTGTGGTTAGGGCTATACATACTGCTATGCAGTTACGCATCTATTTATTATAGGCCTAGCTTGGCCTAGCTACACTTGGAACAGTGTAAAGGGACGTATTGCACTAAGCTATGGTTGCACATTGACTATACGGAATGCAGGCTAAGGTCCAACTAAGGCTATTTGGAGTGATTATGGAGAAATTACGCACGGACTAAGTCAATAGAATACAACATTATAACTGAAATGTGATCTTTTTCGAATTTCGCTGCTCAAACACTCAAGTGATCTCAAACTAATAAACACAAAGTAGGCGTTACATAATAGGCCTAGCTGATGTATTTGATGCCTAGGCTGTATTATAGCTAACCGGTTAGGAATTTCATTTATTTGCATCCACCGGCCTGACGATCAATATACAGTAAATTAACTGCTTGACGGAAGGAGCAGAACGCTAAACCGCTCCAAACGTGCACATGACCTAAAAACTAGTCATGCGTGATAATATCCATTTGGCATAGTGTATTCATTGTGTTGGCTTATTTAATTTGAATACATAAACGTCCGATCTAAGAAACTGACACAGTTGAATAAGTCCATATAGGAACAAGGATAGACGTGGGCAAGACACACACTTAGAATACCACAAAATATATACATCAATACATGCTTTATTTGAACCATTTACTGCGTAAATGGTTCCGTCTTTGAGGACAGTAGTCCTCAAAGACCGCATTGTGGTTAGCGGGCTGAGCTATACCATAAAGCGCCATGTAGAGGCCAGGCCCAACCCGCCTACTGAATGTCAGTGCTATCCGTTAGTTCAACATGTTTATTTTAGGCTTAAAATAAACTAGGAGTCTAAGCATAAGCCCGGAGTGTCATATGTCACCGATGCAGTCAAATGAGGCTTTTAATATCCAGTTACGAGCTCCTAGCGATAATGGAGGAAGACGGTGGTAAGGATTAGGCTCATAGCCTTAATATAACATTATGTATGATATAATATCAGGCCTTCTGATTCTGATATTCTACTACATTATATATATATTCACTATAAGCCAAGGAAAGAACCGCAGTCTGTACCCCAATTGCCTTTACCTAAACGGTTAGCTATCTCACCCTTTTGTGGATCTATATTTCCTAGACATCTCAGACATTTACTTATTCAAACGCTTATTTTTTGGGAGGCATTTTCTTACATTCAAATGTCTAAAAGCAAACTGAAGCCACAATCACAAGTTCACGGGCTAATGTGACCAGGGTCTTTAAATAGACGCACGCATCTGGCAGACGGTCCGAGAAGGTGACTAAACTCGGCCTATAGGCCATACGAGGACCTATCACGTCATATCAAGGCCAAGATTATTGTGAAAATATGTTCCATTACAAAGAAGGCAAAGCAAATGTACAGAAATTATGTAAATGCCGTTAATATTGCAGTTCGTAGTGCAGCGATGCGGCCTTATCATATTTCGGACCGAGGGGAAGAGGAGAGATGGATTATTCTTTTTACGCATTCTGCAATGCGCTAAAATGATTAAATG
>NC_079431.1:2462901-2472901 GCF_026213295.1 Gadus chalcogrammus
ACAGTTCCTTCAGGATCTGTGACTTAAAGTGGACACAGTCGACGGTTCCCATTGCGCTAAACAGGCCATTCTCCTCATGGTGAGTAGGCCTAAAAATATTAATATTTTTCAGCCAACTAGGAAAGATATTCGCTCTTAACGCCGAATTATTGTAGCCTACATGACGTATTTCGAAATGCATTCTCCCTCAATCCTTTCTTTATATGGCATATGTGTCCTTTATAGGTGATTTAGGTTTATTTAAACAAACTTGCATTTGGCAAATATAAACCGTGATGTAGGATAGCGTAACGTGGTGGGGTCCATGGTTAAAGGTTTATTCAGCCAAGAGGATTATCTCGGTTCATAGGCTTTGTGCTAAATCGTCCGGCTTTTAGACTGTAATAAAATGAAACGTTTATCTTGCAGTATGAATTTATTTGTGTTAAGTGAACACAAACACCCTTAGCCAGTGTACCAGACGATCAAATACCGGCCGATAAGAAGTAGAAAGCGCTTTTTTGGAGTTAGGCCCAACACATAATTATACGATTATCAGCTTAAAAAGGAAAATATGCATATGACCTAATAAAAGCTAGTAGGCCTACAACGAAATTATTTTGAGTTGGCCTGCTTTATAAAGAAAAAGACGGAAATCGAAGCGACTATTTTGACCAGGGGCGAAATAGGCCATTAATTGTTCAAACTGGAAGTGTGAAGAAATAGGCCTGTACAAATAATTATGTTTATCAATCAAATCCATAAATACAAACAATTTTAGGTGCAACCTATTTTAAATGCATCCAATATGATACTAGTTGCACTTTTTCATTTAGGCTTGAAGAAAGAAAACAAAGGTTTGTACTGAACAAAAGCACAAAGTACAAAGTTACACATGCCTTTTATTTTTACAAAAATATATAACCAAATATATATTCTATATGTTGGCGTGACGAATTGATGCTAACTCAAAGATGTAGGGCAACAGATAGATAAAGGAACCGGGACAACTCTTTACATTGGACCCCATACACTACCCCTGTAGTGGAATACAAGTTCCGCTAGATGGCAATCTCACTTCACATAAAACAGTGATCTCTCAGAGAATATATAGAGAGCGTCATTTGACGTCAGACCGACGCGAATGATCAAAGAATTTCATAAAACCACCAGCATGTCGCGTTGGAAGAATAATGAGGCTCAATAAAATCAACTCCACTTTCATCCAATTACGTCAACATGCATGTAGTACTGAATGTGAGGTCTATAATCATTTGAAGATGTCTAATGAT
Organism: Gadus chalcogrammus; assembly: GCF_026213295.1. Taxonomy (NCBI): domain Eukaryota; kingdom Metazoa; phylum Chordata; class Actinopteri; order Gadiformes; family Gadidae; genus Gadus; species Gadus chalcogrammus. Next base: position 2,464,173 of record NC_079431.1, read on the forward strand.
GTCTGCATTCAGATTGTAACCAGGACCCAAATAAACCCTTTTCACATTTCGTTTTCTAATACTGATCCAACTTTGTGACCTGAATGACAAATAGGCCTACTATGTATGTCTGTCTGCCTATCTCTTTGTCTTCCTGTATTTGTGTGTGTGTGTGTGTGTGTGTGTGTGTGTGTGTGTGTGTGTGTGTGTGTGTGTGTGTGTGTGTGTGTGTGTGTGTGTGTGTGTGTGTGTGTGTGTGTGTGTGTGTGTGAGTGTGTGTGTGTGTGTGTGTGTGTGTGTGTGTGTGTGTGTGTGTGTGTGTGTGTGTGTGCGTGTGCGTGTGCGGGTGTGGGTGTGTGTGTTGGTTTTTGTTTTGACGGTCCTTTTTTTCTCATAATAATCCCTATTGATTAATAATCAATGAGCAGGATTGAATTCGATCCCTTATTTCCAAAGACTGTACTGCATGTATTTCTCCTTTAGCACCTCTTGGACCACCTCCCCCACATACTTTAGACATGTTTCCAAACTAACTGTGTGTCTCTTTGGCCAAGACACATTGGTCTCTTTGCCAGATGACTAAATAGAGAATATAAATATAGATATTAGGCAAGGCTGCTGAATATAATTGCAGATATTCCTGTCTGAGTACTCTGGTTAATTCCCTGGTTCCCAGTTACAACCCACTGCTGTGTGTTTCATCAGATAGGCCGGGGGACGCATCAGACTCCGATGTGATCCGGTCTGTCCTTATGTGGCTCCGGGCTAGCCCCCCCTGGACCCTCCTAGACCCCCCCCCCCCCCTGTCCTGGTCTACTCCTTTTATAGGGCCCCCATTCTTGTACTGTTATGGAACGTTTGACACCAGACTGGTGCCCGAATTAGCCAGCCCAGTGTGGACTATAGTCCCTAGACTATCGAACTAACCTACAGTATATACAATATACACATATACGTTGGGATTTCTGCCTCCATAGCCAAAGTTTGTTTCATAAATCCCCCAAGTCATAATGTTGAAGGAAATCCATGTATTTCATATACAATTACACATTAAAAGAGTTGTTACCATTTCTATGGAAATAGCTATATTCCATCAAATAAGAATTCCCTCTCCTAATTCTGTTCAATTGTTCAATTGCATGATACACACACACATATGTGTAGGTATATATATATATATATATATATATATATTATGCGAGAGACTTGAGTTTGAGTCCATGCACAGTGTTAGTGTTATCACAAGCCAGATGTTAATGTGATGAGGCTTGTATGGGTAATAAATATAATTGGTTATTAATCCATAAAAACGGATGTTATGTTGGCGAATAATGTTCAACCGCACCAGCCTCTCACTGTTGAGCATCAGCTTTATAGTGCTAGACATATCACATGATCACAATGCAGGAATTCCGATTGGTCAGTCATACTCTATTTTTTTACCCTCACGAGAACCTATACGCTGAGATAATTACTTCGTGATAATGTTTTGTAATAGGGATCGGATGACTACATGTGTGTGTTATTATGTGTTTCAATATCAATAATGCATTTGCTTTCATTTATTTTGCCAATAAAAATACGTGATCAGAAACGTTGGATATATTTTCCTTATTTTGACGTAGGTACAGAATAAACCACAATGCCTTCATAAAAATATTGAAGAAAAAAAAGGAAATTCGCACAAAATATGATCATTAAGCAGGAAAAAAATACATAAAACATGGTGACAGGAAGAACTTTGATACTTACTCCCAAGTCCATTTGATTTGTATAGCCCAGTTACTCTCAAAAGGCTTTACATAGGCCTACCATATTTTTATGACCTAACCCTAGCCCACTAAAAGGCAAGAGAAGGGCTAACCCTAACTCCATACTTCCCGTAACTGCCAATATTATAGCCTATTATATATTCAACACTTTGCTCTTCAAAGTGCTGAAATCAGATACTTTTAAAGAGGAATTCATGTTTTCCTATGTTGGAGTAAGTTATATTAAAATCATTATACTTTTGTATATTATTGTCATTAAGTTGATGAGAATAATAAGATATATATGGCTATAAGATATCAATAATTATATTGTAGGCTATAATCTATATCAATAACACAAATGCTTTATTTGCAAAGGATATTCTGTTTATGCTGTTTTCCTCCTTTGAACACATATTAACAATATTAATATATTGAGATAATGAAAATTTTAACAGAGTAAATACACCCATTCCTAAATAAAAAGACAAGGAGTAGGCCTATTCTGCAACATGAAATAGGCCTGAGAAAAATACTGCAGAAGAGTTTACAGTTCATGAGAAGAATTGCCAGGCGTTATGTCCTCCCTAATAAGCCATTTGGTCCTGGTATGTCATACATGCCATTTTTATGAGTGTTTTGTGAATTTCTATCCCCGGTGTCCCAGAGTGTGTAATTATAACCCTTAGCCTGCAGGGGGCGCCAGAGAACGCTGGAGGGCACGTTGTGCTCTGCAGTCCATCTCTCCACGCTGAAAACACGTCTTGCCTGCCCACCACTGCTGCGAAACACTGTTCGTTAAAATGACCGTGAACCAACGTTTATCCTAGATTCATTATGAAATAGTAATATTGCCATACAACAGTAGGCTAGAATATCAACTGTTACGTTTAGGGTTAAGGGTTCCAAATTATAGTTTGAATTCGAATTAATCTGTAGGCTATTTGATGGAATACAAACTGGCTAAATAGATTTATTTTGTTGCTCGAAAAGGTCTGTCAATATAGTTATGTGATCGAAAAAATATAGAAAGTAAAATTGCATATATACAGGTCTGGATGGTTAATTCTGAAAACGAAAGAATATTAATAAAAGCTGATAAAGTCATTCGTTAGCATTTGTAATTTGGTCGAATAATAATAATGACAATAATGCAGTTTATTGTGCTGTCCAGGATCTAAACGAGCGGGAAAAAAAAACCGTGACGTGTAAAACGAAACGCACCCCCCAAAAAAAGAAAACAGAAATAAATAACCCGAAAAATGATTCAATATAAATAACTCATGGCGAGCAGCGTTTTTAAAAAGTATGTTCGCCCTTATCTGGGTCACCTCAATGATCACACTAACGCAGAGCAGTTTCGGAAAAGTCGCGGAAATGTTTATTGAAGTAAGACACAAAAAAACAGAGAGCTAACGAGAATAAAGGGAATTGTGGTGATTAAAGAAGGATAGGAGGGGATGCAGGAGAGAGAGAGAGAGGGAGGGAGAGGGAGGGAGAGGGAGGGAGAGAAACAATAGAGAATCAAAGCATAATAATACTCCTAAATGAAGAGGGAACCGCTGCCCCGTTCATTTTATTAATCAGACTGTCAATTCCAACCCGAGAGGCCAAACCCAGGACGCTCAGAGCAGACTCAGATCAGCCCAGGGACTCGCTCACTCCTCACCTCTCCTCCTCCCGCTCTGCTTGGATCTATCCCCTCTCCCGTCGAAGGCCGCCTCCATCACCCGCTGACAGTCTCCTCCTATTTATTTGCTTATAAACCTTCTTACAATAAATGATCATTCCGGAAACGTCACGCGAGCATTTAAACAACGAGCGGCCAGCACTTATTGACGTGTGATATCTCTGAAGCGGTAGCCGGAAGGATGCTTGCTTTAAAACCAGTCGCTTGATCCAGCAGCACGATTGCATTCATATTCTCGTGTTTTTTTTCCCCGCGGCTTGCTTGCTTGTAAAAAAAAGAAGAAGAAGGTTTAGAGACAGTTATTTAGAGAGAGTTGCTGACTTGAATGCGGATTAAGCTCAGTCACAACTCATTGGTGCGTCGGGACAGGTGTGCGCTTTTTTTTTCTTCTTCTTCTCCTCGCGCGGCTTAATGATGGAGAGGATAAGAAAAGAGATGATCCTGATGGAGAGGGGTCTGCACAGTCCCATCGCAGGGAAGAGACTCTCAGACGCGGCGGGCAACTCGGTGCTCGAGGCCCTGGAAAACTCCCAGCACGGAGGACGTCTGAGCCCCCGCATCACCTCCGCCTCGCTCCATGGAAGCCACTCGGACGTTCCCAGCAAAGGCAGCAAGTTCGAGATCGACAGTCTGTTCGGGCCGCACCACAACAACGAGAACAGCTCCTCGGCGGATATTACATCCTCGGAGAACAGAAAGAAAATGAGTTTGTACCCGGAAGTCTCGCAGGATTCTGATATTAACAGCGATGTGGAGGTGGGGTGCCCCTCGCATCGCTCCCCGAGCCAGCACAAGGAGAACAATAAAGGTAGGCTATTTGTTTTGGTTTTAAATCTTATTTTTTGAGGTGTGATTTTTTTGTGCATAAATATATTTGCTTTTGCCTTTTTTTGTTGCTGTTATTACTATTGTTAGAATTATTATAAGCGTTATTGTTATTGGAATTAGTATAAACTATGTTTGTTATGTTAGATTTATTGCTAGACTGTTATTATTAGGCTATTGTTTTTGCTATAATAGGCCTACATAATAATGTAAAAATATAACGATAATAAAACGAAAAGTATCAAGATTAAAATGTAATTTAGATTATTGTTTTTTTCAAAGTTTACATTTAATTTAAAAATGACTGGAAGCTCATAAAGGTAATTCGAGTAATTGCAGCCCTGCATCTTCAAAGTGTTTAACCTTCCCTCTGTATTTTTTTTAGGGTTTTCCGACAGTAATTCTGGAACCTCCAGCTCCAACTCTATGTCCAACCTCAACGGGAACTCAATGGGAGGATCCAACAGTTCTAACGCCGATCAGGTCAGACGGTACCGGACTGCTTTCACCAGGGAACAGATCGGAAGACTGGAAAAAGAGTTTTATCGGGAAAATTACGTTTCGAGACCAAGAAGATGTGAATTGGCCGCAGCGCTAAATCTGCCAGAAACTACAATTAAGGTAGGCTACAGAGAGATATTAGCCTGCTCCATTTTGCTATTTATGTTTTTGTTGGATGGACTGCATGTGGGCCAAAAATATATTTATATTTTCGTCATCCTATATAAATATAAATCCTCCATAATATCAGAATTTGAAAATATAAATAGGCCTTATGTTTGTATAATTTTTCCAGAGTATTTGACACGCGCGAACACGCACGCGCAAACACAGGTTAGCGTAACACCCACACACCCACACACACCTTTCGATTGCCCAAGGGATGCCAGGCAGTAGGCCTACAACATATAGCCTAATGCGAAAAGGCCAAGGAGTAACTCATCTCTAGTGCACGCTAAATGTCTTATTTAAAAAAAAATACTTTCACTTGAATTATGTAGGCCTAACGCTATTCCATGATAGAGTCCTCTAATGTTTTTTTTTTGTCACGTTTTACCACAGCATAGGCATTCAACTTCTTACATTTAATTAAATATTAATAATTTACAATTATAAAGCCTATTTGGATGGAAGAAAAATCAAAAGTGCTTAATACGCAAATAAAACATTTGAAACACACCCCACATGTCAAATTACATACAGTCAACAGATACTAGGCTAGTTTAATAAATGAACTATCCTACGGTATATAACAGGACCACAGGCCTGTGCTAGTGCAGCCTTTCCTAACGCGTCGCGTTTGTATTTACAGGTGTGGTTCCAGAACCGGCGCATGAAGGATAAGCGGCAGCGCCTGGCGATGTCCTGGCCCCATCCGGCCGACCCCAGCTTCTACACCTACATGATGACGCACGCGGCAGCTACCGGAAGTTTACCGTACCCTTTCCATTCCCACATGCCTCTACATTACTACCCGCATGTCGGTGTCACAGCGGCAGCAGCTGCCGCGGCAGGTGCCGCCTCGTCACCTTTCGGCACTTCCATCCGCCCTCTCGATACTTTCCGCGCGCTTTCCCATCCATACTCGCGCCCCGAGCTCCTGTGCGGATTCAGACACCCCGGACTTTACCAGTCGCCCGCAGGCCTGAACAGTTCCGCCGCAGCAGCGGCAGCCGCGGCGGCGGCAGCAGCGGTGTGCGTGCCGTCGGCATCGGGGCCTTGCTCGTGTCTCAGTTGCCATAGCAGCCAGGCGGCGAGCGCGCTGGGCTCCAGGAGTACCAGCGCGGACTTTACCTGCACAGCGTCCGGCCAGAGGTCCGAGAGTGGATTCTTGCCCTACTCCGCCGCGGTGCTCAGCAAGACGTCGGTGCCCTCGCCGGATCCACGAGAAGAGTCTTCCCTGAATAGATAACTTATATTATCTATATAAGTTATCTATCAGATTAGATAATTTATATTATCTGTTGATCCCCATGCCCCTCGCGCTGTGAACACGACGCGTCACTTAACCCCCAAGGTCAATTAGTCCCTATTTAAAACACACTGGTTTATTCCGTTTTAAATGGTTTATCTTTAGTGACACCATAATGTGTTATCTGAGCACACGCGGGAGGGCTGAGGACTCAAACCTGCATTTATGCGGATTCTGATTCTGAAGGCTTTCTAGTGAAGGCCTTTCGGTAAATGTTGTTTATTTTCTACGAGTCGTGCTAAATCTGAAGAGGACATCTGGGCCAGACTAAAGACACAAACACTGCGTGCTATACCTACAGCTTTACTTGTGGTCTTTTTTGTAATATATATTGATTTTATTTATTTTTTAAATTCATCCTTCAACGCCCATGCATCTTCAAAACAACTACACCACGCTTGTTAACTCGTTTTTTACGAGGCCCAACGCTAACAAACCCCCTGATTCAGTAGCGTCCATGATGTTATTCTAAAGACACAATGAGAATTCTGGTTTAGATAGTAGCCTACAAAATATGGCTTTTGTACCCAACTGGATATCGTTCACCTCTGTTCTAATGGTGTGAAACTGGATTTTGGCAGCAGTGGCTTCCCCCCCCCCCCCCCCCCTCCTCCCCCCCACCCCTGGGACCCCCTAATCAGCCAGAAGGTGCATCTAATTTTGCGTCGCGTCCGTCGTGTCAATTTTTATGTTAATAATGAGAGGATCATGACAAAAATTGCCAATCATGTACCTAGATGGAGCCTCGCTGAACGCACGACTGAGAGAAAGTTGGGTCGTTGTGAGAGCCGCTGTCAGCCATAACAACCCGCAGTGGGAAGTCATTAGACATACAAAGGACGGGACGGCTGCACCAACATCCATGTTACATACCATGTAGAGTACATTAAGGCTAATACCGAGGCGCGGAGGATTTCAGAGTGTTAGAGTGTACCAGGAACCCTTACCATGCGTTATCTCGTGTGGAGAATATCTTGATGTATGAGTCCTTAGTCACCGCTGATGCTTTGTTCAGGCGTCGACCTCGTTACATCAAATTCACAATTTCCATTATTTTATTCAGCAGGGGTTTTTTTCTGCCATTGCGCGCGCACACACACACACACACACACACACACACACACCTACAGTGACACACACACACACACACCTGCACACACATGCTCACATACACATGCACATGCATATAAACATGCACATACACCCATACAAATACACACACACACACACACACACACACACACACACACACACACACACACACACACACACACACACACACACACACACACACACACACACACACACACACACACACACACACACACACACACACACACACACACACACACACACACACACGCACACATAGTAGGCCTACGGGACGCCCTGAAAGTTGAGACTAAAAAGCATAGAGCTTTGCAAACTGTCTGCGCGTGTAAAAAACAGCTACATGCTATTTTATTCGTTCCTGTTGGGACATCACATCCATGTTAGTTATAAAACATGTGAAATGTAAATCGTGAAATATTTTGGAAATATCATTAATAGTACTACTGATATTTGAAAACCGACACTGTTCTGATAAAAAGGTTTCATGATTTGTGGATTGTAAGGTATTTTGAACACTTTAATTTATATATGTGACTTGCTGAATGTTTTCAATGTTAGAACACTGGGTGTACATGCCAATTGATCATTGCATAGCCTTTACAATTGGCCCGTGAATTCACCACTAAACCAAATCCATATTCTATATTTGGTGCAAAATTGGAACCAATTTATAGGGATGGAAAACTATTTTAATTCCACTCAAAAAAGGCTTTAAAGGGCTGATTGGTCACTGAAATTATGGACGATTAGCACTGACCATGTATCTCTAGGATCGCTGTGAAAACTGTACATTAGGCTATATCTCTGTATTTAAATTATCAATGACTGTATGAATTGAAATATTTTAACTTGAGCGAAAATGTGCAATATGAAATGTAAATCATGTTATTTATTGATCGTGTTTGTTCCTGGAAATAAATTACAAAAAAAAATGCAATTCTCCTTTCAAATGAAATCGAATCACATTAATAGCAAAACAACGATGCACATGTTTATATTTATTTTTGATGTTTTACAAACTTAGTATTGTTACATATATAGCTTATATATACAGCTGATATTTTGTCAGAGGTTTTTATATGCTATTGTGCTAGCATATGTGTTGCTATTGTTGTATACAGAAAGTGTGAATGTTATTGTAATTTAAAGAAAATATAGGAAAATATATCTGTCCACCTATTGTTACAAATATTGATTGTTATAGGTAAACAAATTCATATAGGCTACTTTTACAAAAAATATCAAATTTAAACTGGCACTCATTGAACATGAGGTGAAGGAGCCTGTGTTGCCTGCTCTGGTTCTAGGTTTAGGTCCATGACACCATTCCTAGGATCTCAAGCTAACATTAATTAAAGCTCGGGAAAACAACTGGGAATACGAGGCCTGACATCACGGG
>NC_079431.1:2475401-2556983 GCF_026213295.1 Gadus chalcogrammus
TTCCAGACAAAGAAAGTTATGGTTAAAGTGCTGATATATGCCTCGGAGTCATTGGGATCGTCATTGAACAGTTTAAATGAAGCCACGCTTTTTCATCTAAGTTGGCTCCATTGAGCCTATTTTATTATGAGACATAATGTTAAAGAAGCTAATGTCCGGCTAAATCATTTTTATATTGTGAAGGAAAGAGTGACATGCCACCAATGGTCACTTGAGTCATTGACTAAAATATTCACATACACTTATATGCGTGTATGTTCATATACACATATATTCATATTCACACCATGAAAGATGGCAAATTTAAAAATGTTGAAGACAATTGTATTTGTTATTCTTTTGCGTTTTATCTATCTAAGTGGCTTTGTGATCATGATTATCCAAACTATACTTATTCTTATTTTTAAGCATTACAAGAAAACATGAATTGTTGTTTTGGGAAGATACCTTTCAAAGCTGTGTGTTTTAGCATGCTATAGCTAAAGTTATGCTATAAAGGGAAGCTGGTTTAAGGCCATGAGTTGACCTTGCATGCAGCCCTGTAAACAAGAGCCTATATTTGATCTTGATGATGGGGTTGACAAATTCTAAAATGGTCCAAAGAGGGTTATAGAAATCAAATGGATCAAATTATGGCTTGAGACAATTCAGTGATTCCTTAATAAGATGGGTAAATATACCAACCAAAATAACCCAAAGATGTGTCTATGCCTGAAACTATAGGCCCATGTTCCGTTTCAATAACAGAGTCACTCATTTATTTTCTGTCCACAGAAAAGAGTCCACAGCTCGCCCGCTTTTGTGGTTGCGAGAGATCCAACACATCATGAATAGAAAGGATTGAGATTGGATGAAATATACAAAACAATATCTTCAACATCCTTGATGCCTACATTTTTCTGGATTCAGATTCAAACATGCAAGGAGATTTCACCTAAAATCCATCTAGAGTTGCATCCCCTAATTGTTGTTGCATAATTTCTATTAACATATTTGAGAATCATTATATCAGCCCTTTATAAAGACACAATCCAGGGCATTATTCCTGTTGCGGTTTTGAGCAGAAACACCCTTTTAAAACAACCTTGTAAGGGATTGATCTATTCAATTCATGTATACACAGACAGACTCCTGATTTCCTATTTAAAACATTTAAAAGACTTCTCTCAGACTATACTTCTGTGCCCTATTGATTATCATTTCCAATGAACATCTTCTCCTCCCTGATGGTTCTGAGTGTGCAGGAAGATGTTATTGCAGGCCGTCTTTTCCCACCGCCGGCCGCTGTATCTGAATCCCAACCCTGTACACATGCCCTTCGTATATTGCTTATGCAGGCTGGCCTCCGCTTGGAGGGATGAAGGTCTTGGAGGGAATTACAGCTTTTTTCTTTGAAAACAAAAAAGAAAAACAAATCACTTGTGCGAAGAAGCTCGATGTTTGGAAGCCGACCAAAGTTTGAGGAGACGGGGTTTAAAGAAAGACATTAGCATACGGACGGTGTCCCGAGATATCAGAGGCAAAGGGCAGACCTCCGTCTGGGCGGGAAGCTGTTTAAACATTAAATAAATGTATACGTTCACTACTTACAGCGGTGGACCGTAGTCTCCACACTTTGCTGGTGGTAGACCTGCAGAAGAAGGAACCACAGTAAACAGAGTGGGGGATTTATGGCAAACCTATACTCACTACACAGCGTGCACACAATGAGGTAATGATATCTGAGCTGGGCCAATGGCAAGCGGGGATCATTATATAAAATCAGAGCGATGTTGAGGGCAGCAGTTTATACACTCTGAAGACGGTCATCCATCCTGAGGTATAGAGAAAGAACAATGGCTTAAAAGGGTGGAGGGGCTGGATCATGAGTTTAGGATAACCATGACCATATGTTTGATGCATGAACAATGCGTGGCTAAGTACATAATAACACCACCTACGTTTGATAGACTTTCACCCATGATAAACAGAGAGAGAGAGGAAAATATGGATTGAGATACAGATAGATAATTGGATTTATTTGGAGGACGAGAATCACTTTAGCCATGGAGTGATCTCTGAGTCTGTTGTATCAACCATCATTGATCTGAGTTTGAACGGAGCCAGTCTTTCAGGTTGGAATTTCATTACAAGCTAACCATGACCTTGAAATTAATACCCTCCATGTGAAGGCTTACCCCTGATTCAGGAGCCACTGGATAGTTTGCCTCACAGACAGGAATCGGTCTGGTGTTGTCCACAGACTCTCCTCCATGTATTTCTACAGGACATCGAACACTATCTGGAAAACTCCACAGTAAGATTGTTGTGTTGAAAAGGTCAACATAAAACTTAAACTAAAACCCTGACAACAGTCTCCAAGGGAAAGGTTTCGCGAGCCACAGAGGGGGGGGGGGGGGGGGGGTCATGGCTTTTGTGTGTTCACTCACTGTATCGCATTGGCAATATCACATCAAGTCCTTCTTCTGTTGTTGTATTTTGGATAAAGATATTATGTATAAATAAAGAATGGTGTATTAATACAATGGACGTGACCTTGGTTCTGAGTAGTGGTGGGGTGTGTGGAAATGACGGCAGAAAATGTTATTGACCTTTTTTCTTTAAGGATCTCAGCATTTTACCTCTACAATAGAACATTGTTTACGATATTAATTCAGAATCCAGAGTTTAAAAACCATAGGCCTATCAAATCAATCAATTATTTTTGTTCTATTTTGATTTAATATCGTCTGGTTGCTTGACAACATGGCCTTTATCCAAGCCAATTTATTGCCCCGCCCGCTCCTCACCCAACGTTTCCATATGTTGTTAAGACCGATGTAATCGGTTAGCGTGAGGCTATGTTTATGTGCAGCGAAGCCTGGCCGTTTTTAGTTTCAAGAGCATTATGATTCCCATATGATACCTGTCTGCCTCCATAGACTATCATTAATCTTGATGATCCTGTGTTCACGCAATTCCACACATTTTCAATCTAAGGTCTGCATTCTTGACACCTGCTACGCTCCTATGCTAAGGGCCCCCAACAAAGTCAGCAATAGCTGCTTGATGGCCTCTCCCGCACATCAAACACGGCTTCTGAATACAGGGAGGCGTGTTAAATGCCAAGCTGTGAATAAATAGCAATATTTACTTGCAAATTAGACATAGTTTATAAATATACATATAAATGTGCAACGAAGCGAACCGGTTCAAAGATGTGAAGGACCGAATCAGTGTGTGAGCAATATAGCAACAACACAAGCCACAACAAGAATAATTACTATAATAATTGCAGGTTATATTATATCATGCTTATCATAATCAACAGGCTATATTTTATTGACAAAATTGATTTCGTGAAAACCAGTATTAAGCATGTACAGTACAGACCAAGCATGGCATAAATACCTTAGTACTATTCGATTGACTGATCTCAAAGACTACTGCCCAACATTATCTATTAAGAGCCCTATAAGGTGATCAAGTGATCAGCTATAGTGAGGTAGTACAGTTAGCTCTCATGCAGAAGCCTTTTAAGGTCGGGCAGGTGTGATGGGAACTCACCTGCATAACCAGGTCAACCAATCAGCCAGTGGCCCCTCTCCCACCAATCAAACCACACCCACTTTTGGAATTTAGAACTAGAAGAACTGCCATGTAATATTTGAATTTCAAATAACACATATTTTAAAACCTAAGATTATTATTAGGTTTGTAAATTATAGCCATAGCCATTCATGTGTAAACAAATTGAACCACATATTAGATTAGCTAGGCAAAATCATGTTGGGTTGGCCAAAGTCCAGCCATCCCATAAAACAGGAATTCTTTGTCAACCATGAACATGGAAATATGCATCTGAACAGAGAATACATTCAAAGTGGTCCATTGGAACCCTATAGCATGAGTAATCATCCCCTCTGCCAAAATATAAGTATATATAACGCTACCATACAACCCCCAGCCCAGAAAACAGAATCTCAGGGCTTGAAGGCCTGCATGGGAACCCTCTTCACAGAGGGTTAACCAGACTCTACACAATGATCGGAATATGAGTCCCATCACAGCAAATTTTCAATGTTTTACACTTATAGTGACACTCCCGAATGCTGGAACACTTAACAATATGATGAAAGACTAGACTGACATGAGATATTTAACACCCACCTCGAACAAGACTCACGCGACTGAACGACACGTACGCCCAGGGCGATGTGTGGACAAACACGTCTGCATTGTTAGGACCTGAAAGGGTTTGGCTGTTAATCAGCACACATGCATTCACGGTTCATAAAAGGCGAAGAGGAATTTTTTAGCGTCGATCCATTTATGCATTCAATAGTTTTCAATGATATAACAATGTTGTCTATATTGCATCATACACACTACCCAGATATTGCACATTGTTTGTTTATTAGTTCTTACGGCGGCCCTGTTTAAGTAAGGGCTGTATAAGCACTGGTAACCCTTTAATCTTACAGTGGCTTATTACTTGAGACCTTTTATTTTCTCCTTTCTAACTTTCTGGGGTATCATGATATGTATTATTCAGGGCATAGTGGTGGGGTCAAAGTTAAGTTAACCTGGCCTGGTGGACAACTGGAGTGTTTTGTGAGTTAACTTCTGAGTTATAATTATTAGGTATTACACCACTATCCAAGTGGTTGGCCTACGTAGCATTAGAAAAATGCAGTTGACCCAAATGGGAACATGACCCCTTTGGAGCGCCACGCTGATCTGACCACGCCCCCCGTTGATCTGACCACGCCCCCTCCTCGGCTCTGACGCGCGTCTCGTCCAGAAGGAGAGTGGACGCGCCGCACGGAAAAGATTATATTCATCCCCCGCCACGGTAAACACATTGCAGTTTGGTTCCTGAAGTGCTCGGTATTGTGTAAGAGTCTCCACTACTTGGGTCTCTTGTCGGTCTGGTGTCCCGGTGTGCAGCGACTTGTTGGAAGAGCGCGACCAAAGTTGGCCTCAAGGTAACTAGCGGCTAGGTTAACAACGCTAGCTCTTTTAGCTAGCCTGGGGCTGGTGCTACTATTGCTCAAGTGTCCAGATATGCCTCACCTAACGTGGCACTGGGGCCCGGGAGGGGATCCCCCCGTCATAAGCTGCTGGTGTTGGACGGAAACAACCTGTGGCTCGTTGGTGTTTGCGTTTCCTCTGAGGTTTAAAGCGAGGAACTTCATGCATTAGGGGAAGTTCGTGATGGTTCTGCAGCAGCACGAACTTCACTAATGAAGTTCGTGTTGGATCTGAAGTTTGCATGCACTTTGCATTTCGTCTCCTGCAAAACATACGCAAGCTGCAGATTCAACACCAACATCACCATTGAATTTGGTGGCTCTGCAGCTTGCGAGTCCATCAGGCAAGTTCCCGCAATCTGCAGATCCAACAGGGACTTCACTGGTAAAGATCCAACACGAACTCGTAAAGTCCGTGTTTGATCTGCAGGTTGCGTGTGTTTTGCAGGAGACGACACGTCATCGTGAAGCGCTATGTTAAAACACCCCAGGGGGGCTTTTCGTTGCTTCACTGTGGCGTAGACCTCAGTGTTTTAAGGTTAATTATACAAGTGATTCCGTCCACAGGTTCCAACCATCAATGGTTTGAAGTTTTGAGTAGGACACACCGTCAACATGGGGGCAGTGGTCTCTCGGTGGAAGGTTTGTACGCAAGCATTACGTCCGTTTGAAGTTTGAATACAACACACATCTTCATACGGTTGTTTAGTATCATGGAGTACTTTCAGCAGGTATTGCTGAAAAGAAGCGTGTATAAAGGCATGTCTACTTTATGGTCTGACTTGAACAACATTTAGACTTTTTAAAAGTGTTATCGATACTACTCTAAGCATAAGATAGTATAGAAAGCCATTGTTTTATCGCATGGAAACAACTTGATAAACCCTCATCAGCCCAGTCATTTCTGAACGCTTTACCTTGCAGAGCAAACCTTCGACTGTGGACGTTTTGGAAGGCATCGATAAGGTATGTTTGGACCAAAGCAGCACTGATATGTGAGAATGTGGTCGCAGCCAAACAGCCCACCAAGCAGCTAACTGAAACGTCGACCCTGTGGGAACTATAAGGGGGATAGATCAAACTGTGACCTCACCCAGTGCAAATCAGACCAACTTCCCGGTGTAATTCTATTGAGTTTTTAATCTTAACAACAAGACCTTTGGATCCACTTGATTTCGTTTTGTATCTATTTCATAGTTCCCTAACCCCCCCCCCCTCCCTCAAAGTGTTGCAGAGATGCAAGTTAAAGCACTTACACTTTTAATTGTACATTTGTTTTAATACTGGCCAATCAGTTGGGAGCATGCACTGGGGTTAAGGAATCATTTCTGAGGGAAAGGGCCAAGCCATATGAATCACCAGGCCATAGGCCTAATGATCCAAAAGGGCCTCCTGCAATAATTGGATCTGGAAACCAGACCAGTAAAGCGCTGTAAAGCATCTGTTTCCTGCACTTAGCGTGCTAAAGAGAGAGCAAAATACGTGATCACAATATTATGGACGCAAAGAGAGAAGAAGTGGCACTAACCCTGCTACTAGGTTGAGCTAACGCTTGCAAAGTTCTTCTGCTATGGTTCTCTTAGGCATTAGAATCGGGATATGGAATTAATGTTGACGCATTACGTTGTTAACAGATGTTTTAGTGAAGCCAGGAACGACATTTATGATGGTTTCATCACCAGACCGGTATTGTCTTTTTGCAATGGCTAATGCTGGTTTAAAAATGGGAACAATATGTGTCCAGACCGTTGTACAATGAGCCGCTGAGCTATTATGTCATGCATGTTTTTGAACCACCATTTTGTGAAACTGGGTTAGAGGAATATTCAAGTCCTGAAAGAGGGAAACGGTTTGAATAATAATCACGGTGTGGCTCTGTCATAACTCGTTGAACGCAGATGCGAGTTCAACACGGATCGCGGAGTGACAGGGACACATGCTACAGCAGCACTGTTTTATTCACAGAGTAGAAGCCAGTGCTATTCAGTCTGCACGCTATTTTTAGCATGGGTATTATGGCCCGTGTGATCCCAGTGTTGATCTCCTGTTAATAAAAGAACAGCCATGAATGGCTAGTTTGTTGTACTTACCTGAGGGGGAACTTTCACATGACACTCTTTGTTTACTAATGTTTTGCTTAGAAACGCACACCACGCTGTGGCTAGGAGTGGCTGACAAATAAAACTTGTTTTTCACAGGATATTCACAAATTGGAAGAACATGGTGAACAGTACCATAAGCAGCTGAAAGTATGGGTGGGACGCCTGCTGATGTACTCGTGTCTGCTCTACCTCATCACATGTGCTGTCGTGTATTTGTGGTACCTTCCGGAGCAAACCATAGGGCGGGTGATACTGGCCCTGCCCTTTGTCGTATTCCCGTTATTGTACGTATACCAGAATTCTTATAATCCAATTTCACAAAAACACAAAAATTATTTTTGGATTTGAACCGTCTAAACTTCATGTTGCAGAGTATGGCTGCTCCGAAAGATGCTAATAGCTCTCTGTGCGTGGAGAACAAGGCGAAACGGTGAGGGTTTGATTGTTATGCATTCGAAATTGGCTCTTTAATATATTGTTGGAGGATTCATTTAATCTGAAACATTTGTTTAATTTTCACAGATGAAAAATTAGAGGAACTGAAAGTGCAAAAAAGGAAAATAGTAAGTTCATGCATTTGTTAAAGGTGTAGTATGTAGAGTTGAGTGGCATCTGGCGCGAAACACTATGTTTAATTCATTTATAATCTGAAGATTGAGTGGGTAATTCAGTTGGTGGGCAATCTGTAACGTCGCCTCTAGATGGCACTAAATCCAACACGTATAACCTTTAAACTTGATGTCAGTGCTACATTAGGTAGGCCAATAATCAGAAATGCTTGCTACATAATGATGCCTGCTTTTCTAAATGGACCCAGAGCCTAGACGGCTCTACATTAACACCACATTCAAATGTCTGTGCTCCATTTCCTGTTTCGTTTGGGTTAAGGAAGCAAACTTGTTTTCATGGCTTTGAATGGTGTTGACCGGAATTTCTTGTTTATCCTATCCTCCCTCAGCTGGAAGACGTTATGGAGACCGAGACCTACAAGAATGCTAAATT
Organism: Gadus chalcogrammus; assembly: GCF_026213295.1. NCBI lineage: Eukaryota > Metazoa > Chordata > Actinopteri > Gadiformes > Gadidae > Gadus > Gadus chalcogrammus. The sequence goes on from NC_079431.1 coordinate 2,483,518, forward strand.
TATTCTGGAGAGATTTGATCCGGACTCCAAGAAAATAGTAAAAGAACATATTCCTCATTTTCATCTCACCTAATTGTTATTCCTGCGTGCGTAAACCTCCCTAATATCAAACCCCTTCTTCATATTCAGGAGCTGAATTCCTCCTTCAATTCCATGCAGATGACTCCAAAACCCGGACAAGGTACCAGGCTACCATCAACAAACACACGCAAAGCAGAAACTTTTAAGTGTGTCTGTGACTGGGGATAGTGACACTCCTTGATGCAGGGACACTTACCCGAGTGATGAATGATTAATCATCAGACTGACATGATGAAGCTAATACACATAGCTCGCCAAACACTCAAACGACTACGTGGCACATCGAAGCCCAGGGCGATGTGTGGATAAACTAGTGTGTGCATGTTAGGACCTGAAAGGGTTTGACTCCTAGAGGCGAGACATTACTTCACTGTTCATACAAGGCGCGGACCAATGTTACAGCATGCATCCGTTTAAACCTCTTCAAATAGTTCTTAATGATATAACAATTTTGTCTGTCGTTTGTGTATAAGCAGGCTATCGCAACACCGAAGGTATCGGTGTTTCGCTTTATTTTCGTTTCTCCGTGACCTTACTCAGCCAACCTCTCTCCCTCCCTCTCTCTCCACCCTCCCACTTTCTCTCTCTCCCTCTCTCTCCACCCATCCTCACCCTCTCTCTCTACACCCTCCCTCCCTAACCCTCTATCAACCCTCTCTCTCTCTCTCTCTCTCCACCCTCCCTCACCCTCTCTCACCACCCTCTCTTCCCTCTCTCTCTTCCTCTCTCCTCCCTCCATGTCACCATCCTCCCTCCTCCTTTCTCTCCTCCCTCCCTCCCTATCCCTCCCTCTCTCGCTCTCGCTCTCTTCCCCCCCCCTCTCTCTCGCTCTCTTCCTCTCTCACCACCCCCTCCCTCTCTCTCTCCATTGTTAGATCTCCGCCAGCGCCACGTGGCCACGCCCACCATCACCACCACCACCGCAGCGGGGGGGGCGAGCCCGGCCAACGCCGCCGCCGCCGCCGCGCGGCCCCCACTGGGCCTGGGGCCCGCCTACGCCGGCCGGTCCCTCCACGGGGCTCCGGGCGGGCCCCCAGAGAGGACCCTGTCGGCGGCAGCCGCTCAGCAGAGCCTGATGAGGAGGCCCCTGACCCCCGGCACACCTGCTCCGGGAGTGGGTGAGTTACCTGCGCTCTGGGGGCCCGCTCGTAATGCGCTCCATTAAGGTGTGATTTAGTCCTCTCTCCGCCCGCCGCCTCCCTGGCCGTCGGGGGGGCCCCCGGCGCGCGCCTCGTCAGCCCCGGAGCCGCGTGGCGGAGCCGTAGCGGGTAATTGTGGGAGTGTAGTTTTTAAATATTTTATTAAAAGGTTCAAGTCTCTTCTGTGCCCCCCCACCACCACCACCACCACCAGCTCACGGCCGGTCCAAAGTTACCAACTCCAAGATGAAGTTTTAATCCGAATTTAAATGCATAACGCAACTCAACATAAAACCTAGTAATGCAGAGTCGTTTTGCTTCCTCTTTTTTTTTGGGGGGGGGGGGGGGGTATTATTTGTAGTCCCTTCCAAACAGTGGAGGAAAATCCTTTTTTTTTTAAAGGCAATTATCGCACCACCAAAGTTTCCTCCGGATTGCCCGGGGGTATTGCATATTCAATATGAATTATTTCTCGCCCACGAACGCGCCGTAGAAGTTGAAACTCGGAGCTGGGGGCGAGTGTGGCTCCACCAGGAAGCGCCGTTGGGTAATTGCCTGCGCGGAACGCCAACTGTGAGGTGTGCCTGAGTTAAGATTACGTTAACTGTGATTAATTAGCCGGGCCGCACCGGTTCTCTTGGCAGTGGTGGGAGGAATCCCGCTAAATGTCTCTTAATACCGGTTAAAATGATTCCTTGGCATTCGACCCGGCTCACAAATGGCTTACATGACTTGACGCTCGCCGCGGCGTCTGTGTGAAATGGAAAGTGAAAAGCAATTTGATACAAAGAGTCACCACAGAGTTTCCATATGCTGGTAAATTAATAAACAGCAGGGTAGCGGGACTCTGCCAAGTCTCGGTGAAATGACCAGTCATCTTCCTATGATTGCTCTTGATGTTGGATTATATTAATTACCACTCACCAAACACAGCAGGGGAATGTAGCCGTGCCTCGCAAGTGAATTCTGGGTTTAAATTATCATGAAGCGTGGCTTGTGGGGGAGCTGGGGGAGAAAGGAGGGAAAAACAGCAGCATTTTTGCATGACTTTCCGAGCCAACTGTTAAACTGCCCGTCGCACAGTGAGTGTTTCCTGCCCGGCCGGGGGTTGGCACTGATCTGGAGTCAGCCCTCCAGGCCGTCTGTGGCTAATGGGCGTCGCTGTTGTGTTTGAACAGGCATGCATCCCCCCGGGCCGCCCCTGGCCAGACCGGTGCTCCCCCGGGACCGGGGAACCATGGACAGGGTCATCGAGTACCTTGTTGGATACGGACCGCAAAACAGGTAGGAAGAGCCCTCCTCCTCGCGCTCTCAGGTGGCAGTTCGGTTTCAGCCGTCTGCCGGCAGAACATGCTGACCTCCGTATGGTCACATGGATAGAGGCGTCGGCTAATGTGTGACCTTTGAACTGGGTTAATTTTGACGAAATATACAAAAATGCTCTTATTTTAATCTGTTTTTCCAGTCGGCCCATTTTTTTGTTTGTTTATTACGACGGACAAAGTGTTAAATATCTCACGATTATATGTGACACACTGATGCTGGTGTACGCCTTTAGAGTTTGTGTCAATAAACTGCCGGCCTGGTAATGGCGTGTGTGTTTTAATGCAGATTGCTTTTCCATCTCTTCTAGATATGCGCTCATATGCCAGCAGTGCCTGTCCCATAACGGCATGGCATTAAAGGAGGAATTTGAATATGTTGGTAAGATTTAGAGAAACACCGTTCTCTGTGTCAGTCTCCATCAAACACTGTGTCTGCGTTTGCCCTCCAGCACTTGGCAGCCTAGTATATCATATGTCTTTTAAATGCCTCCGCCGCGACCGACCTCTGTAAGCAAAAACGGAACAAGATTGAATATGCAAACTAGCCCCGCACATCGATCTAAATGCTTTTATGCGTCGCCGGCATTTATCTTTTTATTGTTGTCGTTTTTTTCCGCATTCAAATATATTAACACTCGAGTGAATCAGGTGATGGTGTGACTAAGACGACGTGTGTGTGTGTGTGTGTGTGTGTGTGTGTGTGTGTGTGTGTGTGTGTGTGTGTGTGTGTGTGTGTGTGTGTGTGTGTGTGTGTGTGTGTGTGTGTGTGTGTGTGTGTGTGTGTGTGTGTGTCATCGCAGCCTTCCGCTGTGCCTACTGCTTCGTCCTGAACCCGGCGAGGAAGGCCAGACCGCAGGCGCCGAGGCTTCCAGAGACGACCGCTATCGAGCCCAACGTGGCGTCCGAGGCGGCGGCGGCGCCGTCCTCCCTCCCCGGTGCCAACGTGGACGACGGGCGGTGCGTTGTTGGTAAGTGGCGCCTCTCCTCTGTTTGGGCTTGGCCTGGGCTAGCGCACCGTAGAGTGGAAGCCGTCTTCAAATGCAACCCTTTGGAAAAACCTAACTGAAGTTGCAAACTTCAAGTTCAGGTCTGGAGTTTTAAAGGTCAAAATTGTTAAAGTAATTAACTCAATTTGCCCGCTTAGTTAAGTCCCTCCTAAGAGAATATACTTAAGTGGATGATCTAACGGCAGGGGTTTGTTTTCATGTTCCCAGCGAAGACCAAGCTGGAGTTCCCCGGCGAGGTGAAGGCAGAGGAGGAGGAGGTGAAGGCCTCCGTCGGGGAGGTCAGCACGGGGTCAGACGACCTGGAGGCAATGCCTGAGGAGGAGGAGGAGGGGGAGAAGGAGAAAGGGGAGCTCCCCTCAGAGAAGTCAGACGAGGAGCAGAACGTGTCCGCCATGGAGGTGGAGTAGCCGCCCCAACTCGATTGCTCTACGTCTTTTCTTTTCAGAATTGCATTTTTTTTTCTTGGTTAGTGCTCAGGCGATTGGGATAGAATTATTAAAAGGCGACTTTATCAAACGCATTTGTCTGAAGCGATTTGTGGTTTTCTCTAGGAGGGGAAACTGAAAATAGGAAATATCCGAGTTGTGTTGTGTTATCGTGCTCTTTTTCTCCTCGTATCATAAAGTTTACGTTTTATTTTTCACAATCAACCGGATTCGCGACTGAATGTACAGTTTTGCAAGGCCACCACGGGTGCAAGCGCCATTCTCTGTTGTTGTTGTTGGAAAGACCTATTTTTATACATAGATAGGAAATGCTATTTATTGATAGCTCTCAATACTGTGCCTCTCAGGGCTGTATTGGACAATGTGGCCCCTGTAGCACCTGAGCTCAACATGTTTACACATCTCTTTAGCGCTAAGGATGATTTACAGAAGAGATATTTATTGCTGAAAGGAAAAATAAGATGTATGCTGGTGGTGTGCATCTCTCTAGTGCCTGAGCGCTTCAAGGCCATCATGCACTTTCAATAGGATGTTTGATGTGGACGGGGAACGACCAGCCATATTAGTTTGTTTCAATGGTTTCTTATGTATTTATGAGTAACCTGTTTCCCCTTACTTATATTATCGTTTTCATACATCCAGTTTCTCCAGTACAAATAAATAATATTCTTATATTGTCTGTCGATATATATGTAATTTTAATGCTGTATACATGTATGATAAGGAAATAAACGTCAAGGAACCGTCTTCTGTGTATTTGTTTGTTTTTGGCCTTATCAAACGCTAATCTTCTCGTTAAAATAGCATGCAGAAGTCCTCAACACCACACAGTTCATTTGAATTGATCTGCATTTAAAAATATATATAAATATTTTTTTAGTAGTTTGCTGTTAAAATGTCAGGTTCGTTAACATTCCTCCCTCCTTGTAAGCCGACGAACCCTCCATTTTAAACTCAGCCTAAATACATGTTCCCCGGTCGAGTCCATCCATCAGACAGCCAATCGGGCGCCAGAGACCGTAATACGTCGACCAGAGCTCTGATCTCGAGATGCGGTCATCCACGTCCGCGGTCGTCGAGCAGCATTAAGACAAACATGTTCAAACGGTCTGTTTTCATTAGCGGGCCAATTGTGGCTTGTGATCATTTTACTTTTCGCTCGTTGATCATTCCGGACAGCCGACGATAATGCCGGCGTCGTTCCCGCCTGACCGCTCTTGATTGCTTGACCCTCCCTCATTTGCACCCAAAAAAAGTCATTGCGGCGACGGTCGCGCCGTGGCCGTCATGTGACCCCCCGTCACCCTGAAGATGTGCCTAAATCTGTAGCCGGGGTCAGCGTGGCACATCGCCTATGGGTTCTGATAATGTATGTTTACACAGAAGGCGACCTTCTGGGCTGTGTAATGCATCAACGTGACACCAACAGTAACGCCCGGTTCCACCGCGTCCCGCTCCCAGCTTGACCTCTGACAGGAGCCGCGCAGGAAAACAATGAGGCATCAATAGGACAATGCTTGGATGTGTTTTTATTTATCTGTGACACCGCCGGGAGGGCACCATGCGTGTTCGTTGTAGCTTAAAGAGCGCGCTGTTATTTAGGATTCATTTTGGTGTAATACTTTCTGATTCTGGTGCTTGTATTCCATCATTTTGTCAAGTACCTTGGTTTTTTTTTTGTTCCCCTGTTTGTGTTTTGACAGATGTTACTGCACTGTCAGTGGAATTATTATTTGTGTGCAGGGTTCTGAACTTATCAGTATAACGGCATTCAATCTTTTTTTTTTTTCTTCTGTTTGTTCACAAAACCGTATCTCATCTAAGGAAGACTTATCATGGAAGACAGGTGGAGTTAACAGACGGATTCAGCTACTGTTCTGTGGTAAAAAAAACAACAACATAGCTCAATTGCTGTCCCACCTGCTGCCATAAGTTAATGTAACATATATTATTAACCTGGTGTCTTATTCTATATCGTGCAGCCGTGATCCTACATGTGGATAACGTCACGCTACACTTGAAGAAACTTCGGATCAGAATAACAATGATTGGTTGAGCACCTGAGCTATCGACAGACTATTCAACATCACATGAAATAACACCACACCAGAGCAATAGGTTTTATGTCATGGAAAAAAATGTTGTCCGGACCGTCCAAGGATTACATGTGACACGTTATCACAGATACACTAATTGATTTTCAAGGATGACAAATGACATACACGCCCGCAGTGCCGAGGTGATTCTGTGCAGGCGTTGGAAATGTACCACGACCCCGCCCCCAAAGGGCCCTTCTTCTTTTCATACTCATCTTACCAGACGCGCATTCGGGACCACTTGACTCAAATTTATACTGATCTTTTATTTATACCCCGGGCGAAGAATGGCTGATAAAAAACATAAGTGTTCCTGATATTGTGTTTTGTCATATCGAGCAGCCAAAGATTGAAATCCTGCGAAACAATTTTCTGAAGAAATGAAGGAACGTGGCCTCGTGAACCCTGGAGGAGCAGAGCCCGCGGTGCGAGGAGGACGAATCTGAAACAAGAGGCAGAGGATAAGTAAAATAGACAAGTGCACCAGCCTTGTCACTTTTCCATTTGCTGCACCCGAGTGTGAGCACTTCACCATTCTCCATCTCAGAGGGAGGGAGGCCTTCATCGTTATCCCCGATCTACTGTACTGAATACAGAAAAAGTAGCCTATCACAGAAAGTTAATAAATAAAGGGGTGTGTGTGTGTGTTTGTGTGTGTGTCTGGGAGAAGGAGGAGGGGTGGTTAAAGATTTACTACGTTTCAGTAAATCCCAAGGTAGACCGCAAACAGGAGAGCAAACATCGCAATAAAAGCCTCGGACAAAAGCCATTCGGCGAGATGTTAAGACGGGTATATCACTAGTGCAGTCGGCCCGCCTTGAGATGTTACAGATCGCCATTGGCTGCTGACAACGGCATCATTACACCGCGACGAGAGCGGCCTCCCTTTCAGGGACGCATTAAAATCTAATTAGAGCATCCAAGAGCATGGCTTGACGAGCAATCAGAGGCGCTGTTCTAAACGGTACACGTCTGGTCATTAGATCCCCGGCTTGGACTTGGAATTGCCACTTGCAAAGTTGAGCGGCGTAAAGACATTCCCACAAAAGGTCATCAGCTTGTGTGAAACGAGTTTTTAAAATTCGAGTTATCATTAGATGCCAGAGTCGGCCATTACATTGGCTGAGAGGCGAAGGGGGGGGGGGGGGGTTGTGGTTTCAAATTCGATCTGTCAAATCATAAATGCATCCCATTCCCTGCATGATGCTGTTAATAAAGCACGGAGATGTGGCGGAGACGACAGTGACATTCAGGGATCAGAGAGCATTCTGGGACTGCTCGCTATCGGAATGCATCCCCGACCGTGAGTTATCTCTGCATGCGAACAATGCAGACAATTATTTATTCCAGCAATGCACTGGATCTACTGACCTCTAACAGCGTTGGGCTGTCTTTAGGAGCCTATTAAATGCTCTTCGATATAGATTATTTTTCGCCTTGACTATATCTTTATTGACCCGTTTTTAATGCATTGTGTTGAGAAAATGTCCTGCGAGTCAATAACGGACAAACAGGGTTCGCTTAAATTTATAAGCGCCTTCATATGCAGAATAATAGCGTGTATAAATTCAAGTTCTGCCCTCCACACAAAGTCCTACTAAAAAGAGTCATTCAATGGAGGTTTTAGAAAGTTGTTGAAAAACTCTCTAGAAGAAACCGAAGGATTAAACGCACATTAGTGCCGCTACCAGCTCCAACGAAACAACAACCACCACATCCACCTCTGACTACACCACCACCGTCGCCAGCAACTTCTCTTCCCCTACCTCCACCGTCTTCTCCACCTCCACCACCACCCCCATCTCCACCTCCACCACCATCTCCTCCACCACCACCGCCACCTCCACCACAACCACCATCTCGTCCTCCACCACCATCTCCTTCACCACCACCGCCACCTCCACCACAACCACCATCTCCTCCTCCACCACCACCATCCCCACCCTTCCTCCACCTCCTCTTCCACCACCTATTCCTCCACCACCCTCACCATTTCCCCCTCCACCACCACCATCCCCACCACCTCCTCCACCACCATCTCCTCCACCTCATGTGGAAATCATAGGAAGCCTCGTGCAGCCAGCAGGTTCATTTTATGGCTTCATCCATTACCTCACTGTCATTGTTAATTGTCTTCTTTTTACCTCCGCAGGATTCTCTAAATTGGTCCTATCGAATGTGACAGGAGGAAGAGCATTAAGCATCTGACAAGATGATATCTAAGTTCAATTTCCTGCTCCTTCCCCCTGATTTATACCTGCGCCACATCATTTTCCTTTCTGTCATAAAGACCTCTATAAATCAGCGGTGCTTATGGAGGCACTACAGCACACGGTGCCCGGATTTGTTTCCCCTGTGTTTGCTATTAGGGAGCCATTACAGACACATTTTCCTCCTTCAAACAAAAATGATCAAATCTAATACTGCCGAGATTACGGAGATAAAGAGAACGAAACGGCGAGCGGCGCGGGGGCCTCGCTAAACAATACGCGCGGCACTCGACGGAGAAACAGGGCTTCTGGCTGGTGACACCATTATCCGTCTGGTTGGACAAAATCGCTGTATCATGGCATAAATCTGGGACACAAGTGACACATCCTCTAAAATAAAAGGGAACATTAACTGCTCTATCTTGTAGAGGCCATGGGACTAGCTGGCTATAAGCTCACTCAAGTGTGATGGCAGTTATGCTGTGTTTTACTAGACTGCAGACAATTATCCTTTGCTGCTCTTCCCTTAGAAGACAAACTGCCGTGGCTTGAGCTGAAATGATTTCAAATAGATTTTCCAAAATGTCTGTCGCCAGATTGCTTCCATACATTATTTCACTTAAATGGAGAGAAGAAAAGAGGTAGCAAATCCACAAATCAATCACAACAGCCCGCTTTAGCAGATGGAAGGGCGAATGCTATTCCTGCTGTGTGTCTGAGTGTGTCTTTGTGCGCACACATGTTTGCGTGTGTGTGTGTGTGTTTGTGTGTGTGTGTGTGTCTGAGTGTGTTTGTTGTGTGGGAGAGAGAATCTCAAATAGAGACACACAAAGGGATATGGACACATGTGTAAAGACAGCAAAAGAAATAGAGAGAGAGATAGTTAATGTACAAAATTGCAATATAGAGTATTTTCAAAACAGGATTTTAAGTTCATAAGGGTACACCACACACAACTACATGATATATCATGTAGTTGTGTGTGGTGTGTGCCCAGTTATAAGAACACACATTTCCGATTTCAATCATTAAATGGATATAATCAATATGTATACAATTTCAATACACTATGGGGTAGTATTATTATAAGAAAGGGAAAGTAGACCTATAATGTATTAAGTATAGTGATAGTATAGGGTATTAATGTCACCGCTTTTTAATCAAAAAAATATATAAGCATGTTTTATTTTAATTGAAATTAGTTTGTGGATTTTATGGCACTACACTACCTACTAAAATAGGAATGTTTGTCTGACTGCCCTTATGACGAATTCCAGTATTTCTCCACATCCAACATCTGTGTGCAGAGGATGTAAACAAACCGCTGCACGTGCGCCATTTCCTCTCCACGCCAACGTGCCTCGTGTTACTTAAACAGATGTTTTACAACTCCGACAATATGCCAAAATGAATTGTAAAGACGGACTCTCAGCACAGCAAAATGCAAATGCTGCGACTTTCTTCAACATACTTCCGGGAGTAGGCTGTATGCCATTAAGGTAAGCTTATATCTGTCGTTCGACAATAAGTTACCTGTCATCAGAATGGTTGAGTTCATCAAATTGGGCATAATTTAAGTCCCAAAATGTCATTGGGGGAACTTATCTGATTTCTATTTCTTAATTACTACCTTTATGCTTAATTGCGTGAAAGTGAATAGCAACAGAACTAGCCTCGTAGCGACTTAAAGAGACAATCGCACAGATTAAGGCCACGGTGCAATTCAGCATTATCGTCGTGAACATTTATTACCTGTACCCGGATGGCTTAAAACAGCCATGCATGACTCAATCCATCTCTGTTTAGGGCCAGATAGATTTTATGAGATGAATTTATGCAAAAGGGCCCCGCGACAAATGTGCAGGAATTTGTGCTGAATTGTAACAGCAGATAAATGAAGGCAGTTCTTGCTGATACATTTCCTAAAGAACAGAACGACAGTCTCCTGTGGTTGTATATCATACTTTCTTACCTCCTTCATCATCTGTCGGCTTTATTTTAATGTCGAGATGAAACTATGCGCTGATCTACTTTGATTTGGAACCATCTAGACATGACCCTGTGTAACTGCAAAGGCCCAATTAAAAATGTTCAAGGGTTTTTCACTTCGCTGTCATCTATCAATAAAAAACGTTTTCCAGTCCTTATGTTATGGATTGTCTGTATCAATATTTTATATTGATATAACTTCTTTCATCAAAACACATGTCAATAGGCGTATATTTTATGGACAATAATAGTGAATTACCCTTTTTCCAATATTAATTCACCATCTGCAAGGGCTGGCCTATTTTTATTTTCTTCCTATTTTTAACAAAAAGACAAATTGTCTATTATTTCTGCGAATATTTTGACCCCTCGTCGAACCAGGGCAGAACAGTGACCAGGGTTCAACCACATAAATAGAAAACGTTGTCCGACTGAAATGCATAATTACAACAATAACACACACACCTCGCAATGTCAAACACCCAACAAACTCAAGACAAATACAGTCGAAGAATTAAACCCCAAACACGACAGACATTAAGACCGTTTGTTATTAGAATGTGGGAAACGGTGTTGCTGACCGGAATGTCTGCTGTCGTTTAACAACACCACACTGTCTGACGCCTCAACGTGTGACAGACCTGCCCTTACACGTAAAGCAGTAGGGCATCAGAGCATTGGGTCTCAGAGGTCCTGTTGCCTTGTAGCTCTGGCCCAGGACGTCTGCTCTACACACACCACATGCTCCACCACCAACTGTGATTGAACTGCTCTACAGCCCATGAACTCTACAGCTCTACAACTGCTCAAGGCCATCATGTTCATCAGTTATTAATTAGAAATACATTTGACTGGATAAATATTTCCCATGATTGATGATGAAACTTGTAATTGGTTTTGGGTGTAATTCATGGGGGAGGAGTGCCACACACTGAGATATGGGACCAGGGAGAGGCAATACTGATACAAATCAGCTCTGATCAAAGTTTGTCAAAACCTTCTTCCCCCCATACCATAACTCTAAAACAAGCAGCTTAAAAATGCAATGGTGTGAGCCAGCCTGTTTTCTTTTGTATTGGTGTATGAAAGATATCTATGGTAAATGTAAGTGCTCTTTCAATGTCGACATCCACTTTCTTGCATCTATATTCCACTGCTTTAACCTGCTGTCATTTCCTCTCTGCAAGTGTTCAAGTCCACACTGCAACAGCAGGCGTACTACAGTAACTTATCTATTAGGTGGCGTACTATGCAGCCAATCGGATTGCATCGTGTGTGTGTGTGTGTGTGTGTGTGTGTGTGTGTGTGTGTGTGTGTGTGTGTGTGTGTGTGTGTGTGTGTGTGTGTGTGTGTGTGTGTGTGTGTGTGTGTGTGTGTGTGTGTGTGTGTGTGTGTGTGTGTGTGTTGCAGACTTGAGAACAATTGTCTTCTCGCCCGAAGGGAACACGGGAAGAGCTTATTTACCAGCTATTCCTCATCTTTGTTATGAATGTATAAATATAAATGCTCATTTAAATCTCCTGCGGAAGAATATTTGTGGGGTTTTTTTCGGTATAATTTATGGTTTAGGACAACTTTCGTATCCACTAGCACCCTGTGTTACACAATGCTATACCATTAACGGCTACAGCACAAATTTGGTATTCCTAATTTGTCTCCATCCAAGCATACAGCGGCTATCTTAACTGCGTCTCCCCAGGGCCCTTCAGCGCGGAGCAGGCTGTAGTCTGCCTTAAAGGACGAGGGAGAACCACCAAAACTCCAGCCATCTATGGCTCACTATTGATTTTACACAGAAGATCCAGCCAGTGCTGATGGGCGTTCTGATGTATTTTCTCTCGGCTGCCAGTCCCTGCTGTGTTTTATACAATGGGAGCAAAGCGAGAAGACATCAACAAACAAAAGGCAGATATATTATTAATAAGTACCCAATGAGGTGTCGTTGTTCGTCCTCGTTAGGTGTAAAATAATACTAACCTGTTGTTATGGTATGGATATGGATGGAGGAAAAAAAAAACGAAAACGAATCTCTTTTCGAGCAACGGGTCTTGCTGAATAGCGAAGGCCTGATATTAAGCTAATTAGTGCAGCTCATATACACGAGGAGGAGGGGCTGGGGCAGGGTGGACCTCAGAGAAAAATAGCTAATGAAGGGAAGCCGCATCGCACAAGAATACTAATACTGCTCTCTTTTTACTGGCCAGCAACACAGAGAGAGAGAGATGGAGAGAGAGAGGAAGAAAGAGAAGCCCTATATTTTCCCGGCCCTGCATTTCTGCCCTATTAGCCTTTTTTTTTTTCTATTGGTGATCAAAAAGTAGTCAGTGGAGAATGAAGACAACTGCCCCCTTGGCTAATTGGCTTTGTGTTCTCTTTCTGATAAATGGCTCGAGACACACACACACACACACACACACACACACACACACACACACACACACACACACACACACACACAGTAGCACACAGTAGCACACAGTGTGCCTTGGATCCACCTTAATAGGACTCAGTAACCGGATTTACCAACAGATAGCAGGTCAGAACTAGATGGGGAGCAGAAATGTTAATTAATATCAATAATGGCCAATTATTAGTTTGACAGAAGGATCCCGGCTAGCTGTGTGCTCTAATGGTGCCGGGCTAACTTGAAGGGAAACACTGGTGAATTAGCATAACTGTGTATGCACACTCCACCGAGGAGCCCAGCAAACATCTGTTATGTTAGAAATTCAAATAGAATTCCTATTAGTAACCCCGGCTGGGGTTGCATAATCAGTCATTCTTCTCTGGCCATTCGGGGAGGTGCTAACAATACCCCGGTGACTGCTGGGACTCCTCCCATCGGGCCCTTCTACACTCACAGCCGGGGCCCCCATGTGGACCGCGGCCCCTAACAACAGACGAGCCGGGACTCTGAGCCGGGGGAAGAGCTTTGTGCCGTGACAGTGGCAGCCCCGCCCGTGACACTTAAGCAGAGACAGCAGAAACACGCAGCCGGCTGGGGGGGGACACGGGGGCATACGAGTTAATGAATGATTTCGAGGAGATGGGCAGGGTGAGGCTGCCGAAAGTCAGAGGGATGCGGCGGCTAATGTGTACTGCTCACCGTACTGCGTGTGTGTGTGTGTGTGTGTGTGTGTGTGTGTGTGTGTGTGTCTCTGTGTATGTGTGCGTCGGTGTGTGTACGTGTGTGTGTGTGTGTCTGTGTGTGTGCGTGTGTGTTTTTCGCCTCCCCCCGGTAATATTTATTTTTTTGGAAGAAGATGTGGATTTTAAGCAAGTTGTATTTATGCCATAAATTACACGTTGATTTTGAATAAATACATAAATATCAAAAGGGTTGATGGACAGGAATTTCCTTCCTTCATCGGAAAGTTAGCCTATGCTAATAAACCGAAGATGTTGCGAATTGAGATAGTTTGGCTAATTAACTACTTTATTATCTCTCCACACCACAGATTAAACGCCGCCAACCACTTTCGTAGCAGTTTCCTAAATGCTAACCAGATAGCAAGGCTACTCCAGGTAAAAGATTCAGGTAAGAAAACCCAAATTCAGTTACAGATGTTCCTAGGAGTTTTATAAGCTGTACTTAAACAGGGCTTGAGTTTACAATCCATATTAGCGTTGTCCGTCTTGGTTTTCATAAATCTACTGGAGAGATTTTTGACTGCAAGTGGAAACATATTGCCATGATATAACCTTTCGTATAATAACATTATTTTTGATATAACTGTATTAAGTTTGACTCTAATGATTAGGCCTGTGAATGCATTAGCTTTAATCAGCCGTCAGATATGTTGGTGTACAACGGCCTACGCAAATAAGATGCGTTGTTTATTAATAACGAATACTACATCTCTGGACTCTTGTCCATTGCTAACATTTCTATCTTTACAGTTTTGTAATAGATTATAATAACCCAGTTCGTCTTTTTTTAATACCCACCAAGAACGACAGGGGGGTTAGAACGTTTATAGGATTGGTACAGCTGTCCTTGTCGTTGATCGTAGCAGTCGTACTACCCATGCTAACTGTGATAGCATCAGTTGTAAGGTCGCTGTCATGTGCTCCCAACGAGGTGACCTTATCCATGATCCTAGCAGGTGCCTTCTGCTTGAGGACTGCCATGTTCCATCGAAGCCGCTAGACTTACCAGTGTCCTTACCTCAGCTGCACTCTGAAGGAAGTGCGTTTAGCGAGGGGGGGAAACCAGAGCATCCTGTGGAGGGCGAAGTCGACACTGCGTGTCCCCGTGTTCCCTGTTCTATGATCTACTAATGTGAGCTGGTAGAGATGGTCAACTTCGTGGCAGGATTTGTGATTGAACTATATTTCAATAATTAGCTATTCAATTTGCGATGGAAGGGTGTTCTCCTCCTTCTCGTTAATATTGTAATTAATAACGAGAATAAATCATCAATAAGAAGGAGGGTAACGAGAAGGAAGAAGGAAGGTAAGGAAAAACAAAATGTTCGTCAAACCTCCCATTAAGACGAATGATGCGTTTGAATTTATACTTCAAAAAAAACAACACAAAGTCATCCACGACGAGTCGAAACAACAGCAACACCAAAAGACAACAACAGCATATGTTGGGCGCGGGCTGCATCCGACCCATTTGGCGACAGTATACATGACTGGGCCACTTCATGGTCGTGTGTGAAGCAGCACCGTCTTCACGCTCCCCCCCCCCCCCCCCCACCCCACCCCCCCCCACCCCAGCCGGTTCCGTCGGGCCTCCGGTGTATCAATTTACTCGCCGCTTTTCGTTAGTCGTTCTTAACTCGGTGCAGTCGGGTTCCCCTTTGATGCGGCGCTGTTGTCCCCCCCCCGAACAATCGGAGTGGAGACAATGGAGGCATGATGACGGATCCGTGCAGCCACCATCTGTAACACCAGCTGCTCCCTTGCATCTGTAGGATATGCCGGAGCGAGGAGCCTCACTAATCTGCATAATAAGGAGAGGGCTTATACCAGTCTAGTAAATAATCACGCGCAATCGATGCACTTCATTCCCTCAATCTTTGACTGATGCAAAATAAAACCAGATAGGAAAAATAAATATTTTCGTCGGGGAGGTTTCAGTATGCACGCCGCGGCGCCCAGAAGACTCACAGGGGTTACGCCGTGTTGATTTAGCCCCGAGCTACAGATTTGGTTTGCACTCAATTTCATCTTTTCATGAATAGCCTAATTACAGGAGTGCCTCTCGCCTCCTTCTTCCGAGCAGAGTTCAGGCTCGGGTCCTCAGCCCTGACTCCGGGCGAGAGTGAGCGTGAGGAGGAGGCCATGGGGCCGTGATCTATAGCGTCCCCGGTCTATATAACCCCCTCACTGCAGGGGTGATACGCTAGCTGGGGAGATTGCCTCAACGAAAAAATAATTGAACATTGTCCAAATGAAGGGACTAATTTCGACACGAGTATCTCTAGACCGTACAGCCGGCCGACCGATGGAATTAACCCAGGGACAGCAGACGGGCAGCTTTGACTTGTTGATATTGTAATGGACCTGCCATTGATAATAGGCTGATTTCAGTGGGTGACCACTCGCGTTTTATGTTTATGTTACATTCCTAACAGAAGCTATTGCAGGGCAACGGGAAGGTTTGCATTTAAACGGCTTGTTTCGTAATGCAGCAGAGTACATTGTTGTGGAGGGGGGTGTGAGTCTGCTATCGAATGGCCTGTTGGAGGATTGTCTGTGTCAATGAACATTTCTCCGTGCAATTTATTAAACACCTCTGGGTTT
The DNA here is from genome assembly GCF_026213295.1 of Gadus chalcogrammus. Classification (NCBI taxonomy): domain Eukaryota; kingdom Metazoa; phylum Chordata; class Actinopteri; order Gadiformes; family Gadidae; genus Gadus; species Gadus chalcogrammus. The sequence goes on from NC_079431.1 coordinate 2,499,565, forward strand.
TGCGAATCGGCATAATATATATTTTTTTCAAACAAAGCCTTATTTATTAAACTTGCTAATGGTTTGTGAGAAGACGAGTGAATTGATTGGACAGGATGTGTGCGATAAAATTGATGCCAGCAGTCTCCTTGGCGCCAATGGCTACCAAGGGGGTTTCTTATTAAATATGCTCATTCAATAAAGAGTGCATTACAACGTGCAGTGTGGATAAGAGAGCGTAACGAAATAGGAAAGCTGTGGGGTTTAATTCATTAACCGACGGTTTATTTAGAGCAGGAATAAAGGAAAGTGAGTTAAGCATGTTTAAAAACAACCTCTGATTATTGGGCTGTGTTCTGTGGTCGCGAAGCTAACAAAGTGTCCTTTCCTAAGAGTTTATTCAATCATATTTTATCTTGAAAGAAAGCCGCTGAATCTCAACATTAGCTTTCGGCTAATGCTCCGTACAACCAGCACCGTAGTGTTCCCATTGGCTGTCCTTCCAACACATGTATCTCCCCCCAGTTATATATTCACAGAAAGCAGGTTCACTACATCAAACGGCACGCCTGCAACATGCTACTTTTATTGTCTATGCGTTGTATTTTTCCAGTGGCACGCAATCTATTAACGTGCGCGGGGGCGCTGCTAGACGTTAGCGCGCGGATGACATGGATTTTAAATCTCCATCTTGCTCCCCAGGTTCCCAGTGCTCCTAATTAAGCATGCATGATGTTTCTCCCCCAGCTGGTACGCCACTGAAACGCACCAGGCAGGTGTAGTGTGAGCTCCACCACCACCACCACCACCACCACCTCCGCCACCTCCTCCTCCTCCCCAGCCTCCCTTGCTTCCCCTCCACCCTCCGCCGGCGAGTTAGGCCTGTGGACGGGCGCGGGAATGCAGGTGTGACATGTTAGGAGGGGCCCAGGTGCTTATTGAGTTATCAGGATGTTGACACTGCTCGTTTCATCTATCATGGGCTTAAGCATTGTCACGTCGGAGCCACTGTTCCCCGTCGGGCGGATAGAAAAGACAATAACAACAACAACAGCTGGAACGGTTAAGAGCCCCTCCGTCGTTTTTGTCCTCGTGTGCATATCTTAAGCAGGCGGTTAACGGTTGTGTGTGTTTGAAGGTACGGCGGCGGCGGCGGCGGCGGAGCTCGTACCGTTTAACCACGCATTAAGGAGGGATTTAATCAACTCAAGACGGCGGGCCTGGGTAGGATCCCTTGAATGTACCGCGCTGAACGTGGCACCGTCACCAAGGGTTGTTTAACACGCCTCTATCTAGCCCACAGTTAGCTTAACGGAGTCATTGTGAGTGCATTAGGGCCAATTACAGTGTGCTTGGATGCCCCATAAACCATCTGCATTAGAAGCGGCTTTGTCAGGAGATCATGGGGTGGTTTGTGTGCGACATGAAAGGTGTGTTTCTACCTCTCGGTCTTCATCGCCAGCCCGGCGCCATTCAGCACATAAAGTGAAGCCAGATTTACGGTGGAAAGGTTTTAACCCCGGGACTAAAACTCCATCTGATAAACAAGCAATCCTTGCTTGAGGCTAAATAATTCTCTTTGAGGTCGGTGATTTACAATGCCGTGAAGTATCTGTTTGTGGGGAGGCAGCTCGGAGGAACGCAGCGCTGTGATTGGTCATCCGTGATCCAAATTTGCTCCCGGATCTCTGGCTCACGAGTTTGAGGGGGTTTCTAAATGAACAAATGCATAAATGATAGCAGGGGTTTATTCAGTGTTAATAGATGAAGAGAAATGAACTTTTCAGAGGTTTAGACGGCTGTTCGATTTAACGAAATCCTCGCCAATTCCCCCTGATTGAGGGCAAAAGCGAGGCGGCGGCAGCCAATCTCATTTTCTTGGCATTTTAAAGAGAACTCATTGGGGTATTGGTCCACTACGCAGACTCCTAAGAGATCTGATTAAAGGGAAATCCCTCAATGCCTTACCCTCACTTTCTCTGAAATAAATTAGGTGCCGGTTGCAAATGACTAAATTCATCTTGCGATGCCTGGCCTGACACACAGAAACTGAGAGACTAACCGCTGCAGAAAGGGATAGATGTCCAAAAACACAAATTGTTTCTTTTTTCTTTTCTCGCATCGCATGCCTGTTACTCCCGGCCCCTTAAGGTAGAGGAACTCAACTCAGTAGACAGGTTTCGTTCCTTAGTGTCAGGCATTAGCACACCTGATATTTCTCAGCGTTTGCAGCTAATTTCCTAACCGCCTGGTTTTCCAGGTTTTTGGGATAGCGGAGCTCTCCGTGGAGTGTAAGAAATGTGTCCATCATCTCTGTAATATTGTGGTGATTGCATGGAAAAAGTCTGCCGCAGCCCAGTCTTCCATCTCAAAAATAAAAAAAGGCTTATATAATTCTGTGAACAACTGTAGACGATTGGCCCAAGGTTAAATCATGAGCTGTAAAATGCGTTGTCAAAGCTCATAAATTCAGTGTAATTTTCTTTTTAGCAGACTTTAGGAAAGCGAGAGCTAATTCCTCATTCCCGTCATGCGCAGGCCCGTGTGTTTACATATGCTCGCTGCGTGACAGAAACTTCGCTGTCCTTGATATTATAACCAGGCATGTATGTTTTTTTTTTTTCTTTTTCCATTTATTCATGAGTAAAAAAAAAAACATCATTCCATCTCACGAGGATTCCATGTGGACAAACACACAAAACTAAATATTACTTCTGCAAGCAACAGTATTGAGTCCGATGTACTTTTCTCTCCTCAGTGATAAGCTTCGCCTTATTGACAGTAAACATATTCACTGGGGTCTAGGCCGTCTCGAGGAAAGGTGATTATATCGGTTCGGCTTGTTCCTGCTCAAGCATGCGTTTGTATCCTCACAGTTTTGCAGACTGTCAGAGTTGCTGTGGTGATTCTCGGGGTAAAGCCCTTGCTATATTTAACGTGATGGAGTTGCAGCCTATGTACTGGACTGGCTCCTGTTACAAAGGCTTTGCCCTTAGCACGCCACCTCTTGGAGATATTTCTGTCCACGTATCAGGTGTCACTAAGTTGAACTCGCCTTTTTTATTTTGTACTCGCATGCGTGAAGGTCAAAAAGGTATGAGGGCGGATCAGCGAGGCTCTGAGTTTTTCCTCCGTTAGTTGCTGTTTGTTTTGGCCGATGGTGGAGGCGCTGTCACGCAGATGCATGATAGGATAGTGATTTAAAGATCCTCTTTACGGGGTTGTGTGAAGGCCACGGCATTGCACGTCAGCGAGTGACACGTTAATAGAGCTAAGGGCTCTCCATCACAGCTGCTGAGGAATTAATAGGAAATTGAGAGCTGCTGATGTCTTGTGATCACTGCTCCAACGTGTCCTTTATGGCCGGCCCCCTTTGTCTGTTAAGTGGCTCATAAAAGGAATAACACGGCGAGTCATGGCACCGACGTGACACGGGCACGCCTTACGAGGCCGCCGTTTAGTCCAGGGGAACTAATTTAATCATGTTACCCTGTATAACTTTTCTTTTTAATATACTCGCAAACACGAAAAAAAAAAAAAAAAGTCTGGAAGAAAAACCAATTTCACCCATGGGTGTATGAGCACGCCCCCGCTGAAAAAACAAAACAAAAGGAAAAGGTTCCGTCCAATTTGTTCCGGCCGGTGTTCCAGGGAGAAGGGACACAGCCCTCCTCCCGGAACGCCGCCGCCCTCCCCGATATCAGCTGGTTAATCCCGTCCTCTTAGTGGCTTTATTGGTTCATTCAATGGGGTCTGCTGTTGACACCCCCCCACCCCCCCCCCCCCCCCCCCCCCCCCCCCCCAGTCCCCCTGCCCTGTTAAAAGGCGCCCGCATCTCAAGTGAAATCTGGAGGGGTTCTTTACACAGCCGAGCGGCCCCCTGTGGCCCCCGGCTCCCAGTGGGCCTGTGATTTTCCCGCTTTAAGTGTCTACTGTCAACACTAATTTGTCGTCGTCCCCCCCCCCCCCCCCCCCCCCTACTTCTACCCGCTCCCCGCCCCACCCCGCCCCCCTCTGGTGAGGGTCGATGCTTAGAAAGTTTTAATAAAAGATCGGCCATAACTCGCTGTGTTCAAGGGGATGGGGAGAGTGTGTGTGTGTGTGTGTGTGTGTGTGTGTGTGTGTGTGTGTGTGTGTGTGTGTGTGTGTGTGTGTGTGTGTGTGTGTGTGTGTGTGTGTGTGTGTGTGTGTGTGTGTGTGTGTGTGACCGACCGTGTCCGTGTGTGTATATGTGTGTGTGTGTGCGTACCCGTGTGTGTGTGTGTGTGTGTGTGTCTGTGTGCATGTGCTCGTGTGAGGTTGGAGGGTGGTGTTTAAAAAGCCACAGAGGCCGTAATATAACTAGGTAATGATTACAAAGCTTGGACAGAGGTAGTTACCGATACCCCATGCTGTTCTATACACCGGCATGTGAGACTGAGCCTCTGGCAATCCTTTTTACCTCCCTTATTTTACTCTCTCCCCCCCCCCCCCCCCCCCTCCCTCCCCAAGTTACTTCGAAATGAGACACAATCTTAATAAATTTTTTATTTTATTTTTTTTTAATACAAATCAGACTCCAAGCATGCTTTTGTTTTAACGCCCCAGTATAGAGTAGTTGGGTTGTTTCATGCGCAAACGGTTTAATCACACATAGCTGGCCGTGGGCTACGCACGGCAATCCTCAGAAGAGAGTGGGTCTGAGCGAAAGGAAAAAACGCAAAGGAAAAGTTCAGCTTGAATCTTTCATCATTTAGCGGCGGCGGTCGGACGCGTCTCGGGCAGTTTGCGGCCTAACACAACCTGAACATGTGTAGCAGCTGCTCAATGGGCCCTTTGTGCTCTCTCATTTACCCATTCTCCCAGATTAATAAGAGCTACATGATTGCAGATAATAGTTTCTGACATGTTTCCGCAGCCCCTGCCTGAACACCTCGTCGGAGCCCGCCAAAGTAAATTGCTCCGTTTGATTTCTCCGCCTTTGAGTTGTAAAGGAAAAATCAATGGAATAAGGTAATTCTGTTCTGCCATTCAACCCAAATCCCCATCTAACTCGATGATAGGTCCTCGGGCAGAGCAGCCGAGAGACCTCCTCTATTCAATTATACCCGGCTGCTTGTTTACATCGCGGCGTGTTGGCGCGAGTGTGAACGCACACAAGCCTCACGTGGCTCCCGCCGTTATTGAGGAAGCTAAATACAATTTCACATCTAAGTCGGGTGCGAGGCCGTGTCGGAAATTGTCCAATATCGCGCTGGCGGGCCCCAAATTTTTCCTGCATTGTTTCGTGGCACATTGTATCGTAGACTTATGGTAATGTAATATGCATAATTCATACACCTTGGGTCCCCTACTCATTTATGATTCCGCTGTCCTGCCGGTTGGTCTGAAGCTGAATTAATGCTACATTGTCCATTAGGCGTCCATAACATAGGGCCAGCACTGTCACACACTCTGGTTGAACCTCACATTCCCCAGAGGCAGATTGTATTCTGTTTTATTCATTGTATGTAGCCTATACAAGGATTGCTTCGTGGAAACGCTGCAATTCCGTTTTCGTATTTTTTTCCAAGAGTGAATTTGTATTTTGACAGTTATGTATTATGGTGGGCTGCTGGAATAATTCCGGTTGGTAATTGTGAACAGCCAATTCATTATGAATCACCCATTTCGCGTGGATATGCACCGCTTGGAGCTAGGCGCCGGGGTTTTGGCAGCAGAGCGGGATGTGTTAGCTCGCGCTGCTCTTAGCTTGATCAGGGGAAGGCTACAGAGTACAAAGAGAACACGGCTTGTTAGCCTCTCCTGGGTTCACTTAGGGAGTCCCAGACTACCGCAGTGGTGACCTTCATAAGGCACCGTCTCCCTGCTGGGAACACACACACACACACACACACACACACACACACACACACACACACACACACACACACACACACACACACACACACACACACACACACACACACACACACACACACACACACACACACACACACACACACACACACACAGCGAGACACACACACACACAGCGAGAGACACACACACACACACAGCGAGAGAGACACACACACACACCCAGAGAGACACACACACACACACACCCAGAGAGACACACACACGCACACGCCCAGAGACGCACACACGCACACGCCCAGAGACGCACACACCCAGAGACGCACACACACACACACCCAGAGACGCACACACACAGCAGCAGACAGGTCCACTCCACAGCCGGTGTTCATTGGGTCATGATGGGGCTAAAGGCCCATTAAGACATGCTCATCTAGCCCGCCAGCACGTGTACAAAGCAGAGGAATGGACTCGTGCCAACAGGATTTGGACCTCTGAGCGCCGCCTCTTCCGGAGCCCCGGTTTGTTCCACTTGAGATTGTGCAGCCAAAGCCCGACAGAAAGGGGTTCAGCGAGCGGTAGTTAGCGGTCAGCTCCAGACCGCCGCCGCCGCCGCCTCTCTGCTCCAGGACACTCCTCTCACCGCTCCGCCCGGATTACAAATCCATTTTTTGGACATTCGGCCGGTCAGTTTAATGATCATTATTCGGCCGAGATGGGAAAAAAAACAAGGGGAATGAGCGGGATCGATGATCGATTTTACAATGTACCTTGATTCATGGGCAGCGCGGTGATAAATGACTGCCTTACGGAGCTTCGAGGGGAGCTGTTGTGGAATAAAAATGTACGTCGTGAGATGAGGCCTTTCAGCAAGGTTTTCTTTTTTTAAAAGATTTATAATTACATCAGTGTCTCCCATCGCCCATTGCGCCTCTATGTCTTCCGTTTAATTCACGTTGAAACACTCACAGTTTGAATATGAACTCATTGCGTATTAATGTTCATGGACAGCATTTAACCACATGCTGATATTTCCTTACAAGCCAAATGAGATGCCGGGTTGCGTTTTTTGTATTTTTTTTTTATCGGCCTCGTTTCCGTGTCAACTCGGATCTCGGCGTGCATGATGTGAGACAGGATCTGTCTGTGATTCTGGGTGATGGGGTGGGCAAGCTTCACCTAGAGGTAGCCAAGCAAGGAAATAAGGGTACAGCAGCATGCTTTTATTTTGGAGCAGCGAATGGAGGAACCGGGGAGGGTGTGTGTGGGGGGGGGGTAAACTTGCATTAAAAAGTGTCTCTGCAGCAGCTCGCTGACATGATGCAACTAGTCAGACGTAAATAATGACAGACGAAAGCCATCATGAGGTCTGTGAAGCATCCGAGTGGCTCCCTCGTTTTGTGTCTAACCTCGCCTTGCCAGCAGCTCAGTGCCTCCACCAGTCCATGAGATCCTTTGAGGAGATCTGACTAACGATGCGGCCGGGGCCTAACGCCACCTCCCAAGGTTTTTGCATGAAGTTTTTCCCCGATCCGTTTTTGGCTGTAAGCCCGAATATGTTTTTATTCCGTGTTTGTGTTGAATCCGAGAGTGTTTTCATCCACACTGTGTTTTTGTCTGTTTTGTATTTTTGGTTGTGTTGTTCTTTTGTGTGTTGTCCATGGCACACAAAAGACATTAGGTTTGTAGGATGAAGTGCATGGCTGCCACATCACATTTGAGATTAGAGGGCATATCTTTTTTTAATGGAAATATATTACTGTTTAAGTACGTGCAAAATGATAGAAGAGGACACATAAATAAATGTCAACGTTCTTCCCAGGGGACTTGGTTTTCAATTGCTGCTCAATATAAGGGTCAAGATTTTTAAATCAACAATAACAATGGGGTATAATTGAGAAAGATGTACATTGATTTATGGCAGCTCTCTGTTGATTGTGTTGTATTCACAGTGTCCGACTATTTTATTTAGTGTGGGCGTACACTCCCTTTTGTCAATTTATTGACGGATAATATTAATATGAAACTTTATTATCTTTTATAATCCTATGGTATCCCACGGTATTTATATTATTATTGAACATACATTTACTTCATGGAAGGTTACTTGTATAAATATATAATCTTAAATCAATTGCAGTCAAGTATTAAGTATATAAAAAAAGTATATAAACTTTGCTATTTGACAATTTTATAAATAAGTACTTGGTACAAAAAAGGGTGACTAATAAAAATATTTAACTTTTTATTTCCTAAACCCTCAAGCTCCTTATTATAAGACAATACCAGAACAAACTAAGAACCAAAACTGCTTTGTAAATTAAAATATTCTTTAGGGAACCTTTTTTCACTCTGTACTGGAAATCTGAAACTTAAAAAATGAGCTATTGATGAATTTGCATAATATAACAATGAGTCCCTCTCAACAAATTTATTAGTCTGGATTCTGAGAGAGAGATCGGGTGCACAGCAACTTGCCCGCTATAATTGGCATCTTGTGGTTTGCCTTCCTGAGGAGAAAGTGATTTTTTTACCCTCCTTGATAATAAATAGCATATTTAAGCAACCAGGAAATCACTGCAAGACATCTATCCTACATCGTTTCAATTATTCTGGTGTGTTTAATTAAAGCTCAGGGAAACTACACGCGCAATGTGTGGCTGAACAGTGTCTAATGTCTGAGACTGGTTATTAGATATTAAATTGATGCATAATTCAGGCAATTAAGAAAGTAATCACACAAAGTAATGTAATGGAAGTTAATTATTACTGCATAAGCAAACAGTTCATCAATGCTAGTTAATGCTGTGACTGCATCCCTAATATACTCAGCAAGCATGGAAATTTCTTCCCCTCCATGTTTTGATGTGCTGATTAAATGAAGAGTAGGGAGGGGAGGGGGAGGAGGGGGAGTAGTTTAGAGAAGGATGGAAGCAGGGCCTTCTAACCCCGCCCCCCGCCTGTTCCTGAGTGACAGGCCTCACTGCTCGAGAGAGAGAGAGAGAGAGAGAGAGAGAGAGAGAGAGAGAGAGAGAGAGAGAGAGAGAGAGAGAGAGAGAGAGAGAGAGAGAGAGAGAGAGAGAGAGAGAGAGAGAGAGAGAGAGAGAGAGAGAGAGAGAGAGAGAGAGAGAGAGAGAGAGAGAGAGAGAGAGAGAGAGAGAGAGAGAGAGAGAGAGTTTTGTTAATACGACCAGGATTGTCCAACTGAATGTAATGTGTCTCAGCAGTTGCGTCACATGCTGTGTCTTTCTTTTCATAATTCTGTTGTTGATATGAGCTATCTATCTGCATACATATCTATCAAGCTTTCTGTCTATCTTTACCTCTCTCTCTCTCTCTCTCTCTCTCTCTCTCTCTCTCTCTCTCTCTCTCTCTCTATTTATATTTCCCCCTCACCATTAGGGGGCCCTGCCTCCCTCTCCTCCTCCTCTTCCTCAGTCGTACGACGCTCCGGCCTGTGTACCGGGCGTAGCACGCCGCGGCGCTGCTCACACCAGCGTGTCCTTGTTCCAACCAAAGGCCTGCGGTCGCACCATCGGACGAGCGGCCTCCCTTCCGATTGGAGACATCCTATAAAACAAGCGCCCCCAGCCAACGGTTGTACCCCGGAGTAAACATGCATGTCCCCGCCGACCTCTCCCGGGGTCAGCCTGCTCTTATATGGGCTGACATGTTTCCCACTTAATAGAACTGGTTATCCCCTGGTTCCCCCCGGGGCCCCCTGTTTATTAAGCTGCGATGAGTTGCGTGTGTCTGTTAAATCAAGGGGTTCCAATCCCGGCGCGACCTGGCCCTGCACTAACTCACACACGTATACATGTCAGCCCGCAGTGTAATAGCCCCACGTATAAAAGCTCTGCGTACTCATACGTGCATATGCACACACTCACAAATAACCCCCCCCCCACACACATCACAACACGCTACACTACACGCGCACACACACACACACACACACACACACACACACACACACACACACACACACACACACACACACACACACACACGCGCACTACACTCACGTACGTATTGATGTATGATCTGCATGCTTTTGTTTATTTATTCGCCATGCTCACATATCACCCCGCGCCTCACGGTGTAGGCAATCCCCGCTTTGAGTGTGTGGATCGTGTGATGGAGCCGGAGACCTTATACGAGCCCTGTGAGCCAATGCTGGGTTCCGTCCCCGTACCGCTGTTCTGTAGTGGCGCTGTGAGACCCGCTGGTCAGGGACGTGATCCCAGCATGGGTCTGCCCCCGTGAACTCCTTTGTGTGTGTGTGTGTGTGTGTGTGTGTGTGTGTGTGTGTGTGTGTGTGTGTGTGTGTGTGTGTGTGTGTGTGTGTGTGTGTGTGTGTGTGTGTGTGTGTGTGTGTGTGTGTGTGTGTGTGTGTGTGTGTGTGTGGTTTCACGTTCTGTTCCTCCTCAGCTGTGCTCCTCAGTGAGCACTATTGATTTATCTTTGTTCCGCCGTCGTACCACACCCCCATAATGCAGGTCATTTTCTTGGACTGATTTTAAGCCCCTGTCTGGTAATCAGGGATAATTGTCAATTATCACAGGGAACCATCAGATCAATTACAGCAGGAATCAATGCGGGCCCGCGATGCAGCCTAACGTTTCCCCCAGTAAACCCACCGCCCGGGATGGTTAACAGCTTGCCCGTTTAACGCGCATAAATCATCGGCGATATTAAGTCTCCATCATCAGTGCTTGTTTTTTCCTCGTTGTTTGTTTTTTAGATATGAACTTCAGCTAGGTGGCGCGGCGCGGCGCCGGTGTTTTATGCTGTCTAAAACCGCAGCGGCGGCGTGTAGCAGATGCTACGGGCGCGTCGCGGTGGTTTTTATTGCGTCTAATGGAGACCGAAGTAAGGCTATTCCTTTAGCGCCCGAAGGCTGCGCAGTACATCTCTCGTGTTTTTCTTTTATGAGTGGGCCGTATAAAGTGGCTGGTGCTTGGGATGAGTTCTGTGATGAAAGTTAATGGCAGGAGGGTGTCCTTATTTCCTTCCCTGAGAGAGAGGACTCCACTCCCACCTCGGGAGTGGGAGAGAGAGTGAGAGATGGGGACATCGTCTCCTGGGCCAATGTCTTCCATCGCCCCCGCATGGAAACAAAGTACATGGCCGTAATGGATGCCCCCCCCCCCCCCCCCCCTGCCAGGACCCCTTAATGTATGATCCCCTCCTCAATGTATTTATTTACACTCAACTTCACCACAAATTGTCTTGTCATCTTAAGCGGGCGGGGAGAGGATTCATCTGTTTCCCCCGCTAGGACAGGGCCCGGGCGGGTGAGTGAGAGAGATGGACTTTGTTGTCCGAACTTTGTTTATAGACTTCGCCGAAGTGGGATCCCTAACAGACAACCTGCGTCGGCCGTTCATTCGCATCGTCGCTGCCCTCTTCCCTTTCTCTCAGGCCTGGTTCAATGTTTATGTTTGAGTTAAGGTTGGATTGAATAATGCGATCCAGAGGCAAAACATATATCTAGTCATGTAGCTGTAAATGCGCCCCCTATTCCCCGCGTTGTGAACTAAACGCTCGCCTTTAATCATAGCTCGGTCTGGCTGCTGTTTGTCATTATAAACAAGTGTGTGATCCAAGGGCACAGCTCGTGTACTGCAGGCGAGGAAGGGCATACTGTATGATGACAAATGGTAAGGTCATCATTAAATATATTGCAATATCTGTAATATCTGTGCGCCGTCTCCAAATTAGATATTGGATCCTTGTTTAAGACGGGCGCCCCCGAATCACGCTGTCGGATTCGCTTCACGTCAATCCCGCCCTAATCATTCCCCGTGAATCCAGCAGCGATTGTCATTTAGCCCGTGTCCAGGCGGCCCATATTTCATCGCCACCTGAAGGAGGCTGCCATTGGATATAATCACACACACACACACACACACACACACACACACACACACACACACACACACACACACACACACACACACACACACACACACACACACACACACACACACACACACACACACACACACACACACTCACCTACTGCATCAGACCAAGAGAAAACAGAGTGTGCACTTTGTGCACAGCTATTTATATCAATAAGCCCCGTGCTGAGGGGCACAAAATGAGCGTTTAAGCTGCAGGGCCCGCGGAGCACAGTAGCAGGTGGGCAGGCTGCTCCGTCCGGGCCGCTGGGCGGGGGTTCTGCTCCTGTACAGGTGGCGCCCGTCTCCCCCGTCTCCCCCGTCTCCCCCTTCTCTCCCATTTCCCCCATCACTCCCATCTCTTCGATCTCTCCCGTCTCCCTCATCTCTCCCATCTCTTCCACCTCTCTCCTCTCCCGCCTCTCCCCCCTCGCTCCCATCTCCCCCATCTCCCCCATCTCCCCCATCTCTCTCATCTCTCCCATCTCCCCCATCTCCCCCATCTCCCCCATCTCTCCCATCTCTCCGTGCGGCCGCCACCGAGACGGGGGGGGAGATACGGCGGTTTGGGAGAGGAGGAGGACAGCTGGAGCCGCAGCCATTGGAAGAGGAGGAGGAGGAGGAGGGAGAGGGAGGGAGGGAGAGAGAGAGAGAGAGAGGGAGAGGCTCCTCTGGCTGTCAGGGCCTCCGCAGGTCAGTGCCTCCCCCCAAAGGGACGGCAGAGCGAAACGCCATCAATTCACAAACAAAGGAGCCACTTCACCCGCCACAAAGGAAACATATGTGATGGAGCCCGCTGCCGCGCCGCCGCTCACTTTAACATGTCAGCCGCTCCTAATTAGCTTGGTTAACTCCCCTGCTGTCGCCCGGGGGGCTGGGGCGCATGTGGGCTGGGGGGGCTCGCCGTGCAGAGCAGGAGAGATCCACCCCCCCCCCCCCCCCCCCCCCCCCCCCAACGTGTTCTCAGTCAGGATGACGTACCGCCTTTTACAATAGGACACTTTATGTAATCGCACCCAAAATAAGTGTAATAAACGTGTTGTCTAGAATCACCCAATTATGGACGGGCACCGCAGAGCCGGTATTGATCCATTGATCAGAGGAGTCCTAACAACCGGAGCCGTCCAGCCCATTGTAAGGTCACCCCGGGGGGGGGGGGGGGGGGTCCCTGCTTATCCATTGTGAACGTGTAGCTGATTACCCTGTGACGTGTTCTTTGCTAACGGCTTCCTCTGTCTTCATCTTCAGTGTGTTACTGAGTCATTACTGTTGGGGTCCTCACACAGGGGTACCCTCTCCCATATTGTGGTTCTTCTCTAATATTACCGTCCGGACATCGCGGCCCTCTCTTACATTGTAGACCTCGCTAATATTGCGTCCTCACTAACATTGCAGTCCCCGAATTACGGTCCTCACATTCCGGTCGTCCCTAACATTGCGGTTCTCAATAAGATTGCGGTCTTCACTGGCATTGCACACCATGGTCCCCACACACACTGTAGTCCTCACACGCTGTGGTCCCCACACACTGTGGTCCCCATACACTGTAGTCCTCACACACGCTGCGGTCCCCACAAACACTGCGGTCCCCACACACACTGTGGTCCCCACACACTGCGGTCCCCACAAAGCAGTCCTCACTCTGCATTCCCCACACACACTATGGTCCCTAAACACTGCGGTCCTCACAAAGCAGTCCTCACACACTCTGTGGTCCACACACACTTCAATCCCAACACACACTGTGGTCCCTAAACACTGTGGTCCTCACAAAAGTAGTCCTCACACACCCTGTGGTCCTCTCACACACTCTTAAGTCCACACACACTGCGGTCCTCACAAAGCAGTCCTCACACACCTGCATTCCCCACATACACTGTAGTCCTCACACACTGTAGTCCTCATACACCTGCATTCCCCAAACACTGTGGTCCTCACACACTGTGGTCCTCACACACTGTGGTCCCCACAAACTGCATTCCCCACACACTGTAGTCCTCACACACTGTAGTCCTCACACACTGTAGTCCTCACACACTGTAGTCCTCACACACCTGCATTCCCCACACACTGTGGTCCTCACACACTGTGGTCCCAAGAAACTGCATTCCCCACACACTGTAGTCCTCACACACTGTAGTCCTCACACACTGTAGTCCTCACACACCTGCATTCCCCACACACTGTGGTCCTCACACACTGTGGTCCCAAGAAACTGCATTCCCCACACACTGTAGTCCTCACACACTGTAGTCCTCACACACTGTAGTCTTCACACTGTAGTCCTCACACACTGTAGTCCTCACACACTGTAGTCCTCACACACTGTAGTCCTCACATACTGTGGTCCTCACAACCTCAAGTCCCCACAAACTGCGTTCCCAACACACACACCGTGGTCCTCACGCAGCAGTCCCCACACACACTGTGGTCCCCAGACACCGCGGTCACCACACACACTGTGGTCCCCCACACACCGCGGTCACCCAGCGGTCTGCCAGCGCTACGTGTTGCCGTCCACACTGAGACTCATGTGACCCCTGCTGCTTCCCCGCTGCCAGTGCAGCTTAACCAGGTTGATGACATGCAGCGTGACACCGGCACCATAAGCGCCCCGCTCCCAGGCTGCTGGGGGGGGGGTGGGGTGGAGAGGAGAGGGGGGTCTCTGTGGGTGTGGGTGTGTGTTTGTGTTGGGAGTGGTTCTCACTGACCTCTGTTGAGCTTCCCTCAAATTGGTTCTGCTTGGGCACAGATTGGGGAGTCACCCTGTTGTAGGCGGACGGGACTTTAATGTCGGGGTGAATGTGTCGCACTTTATAGTTCTTGACATTTGCCGTATTTTATACACGCCACCTCATTTCAAATTTCGGGAATTTAAATGTATGTATTACATGCTTTTGCCTGTAGTGAGTCTGTGAATGAATGTCATCATCAAGATATTTGTATTAAACTATCAACCTACCCTCATTTTGTATTTTAATTTTGATGGATAAGATATGAACAGCCTTAGAGCTATTATATAAACATGCAGCATTCGGTTTGGCTCGACTCTGTTTACTTTCTCACTACTCTGCGACTTCAACTCTGTTTACTTCCTCACTAATAGATAGTTTCATGCATTGAGCGTCTCCATTCAGACCCATCCCCACACAGCTTCAAGTTGAGCCTCAGTGCTGGGGGATAGAGTTTGGCTAGGTGTTAAACGAACAGCACAGGAGACCTACCACGACTCACCCAGCCTCTGGGCTCCGCCTGCCAGACAGAGGAGTAGCAGTCAGAGCCCAGAGGCGTGTGACTGCTTCTGACTAAGTGTCACGATCCCACAGATCTCTGCTTTCTCTTTGACAGAAGGGCTTGAGATTCTTGGGTTAAAAGTTCCCTGCGATGATATCTCAGAAGGCTTATGTGATGATGGTCCATGACAGGTATTGCTTGCAGTTGGGTAGCCCAAACTCTTGCCTCTGATTTCTTTTGCCCCTCACTTTTTGCTGCCAAGTTTAAAGAGTCATGTCAGCCAGACATGGAAATAAAATATATAAACAGTGCTTTTGTAAAGTCGCTGTACAATACGAAAACGTGTTTTGAATATTTTCTCGAAAGGTTTTTTTGGAAGATTTTGACGATTTAGCTTTAGATTAGCGTAATGATATTATGATAATGTATTTTTTATACCTACTAATTAATCGGTGATTGATTGATTTCGAGGTGGGCATTCAGTGAACATGTTTTCACAGTAAACTCAATAACATCTACAGTCACATTATGGCATCAATAAATGTCATTTCATTAAAGATTCAATTCGCCTCCCACGAATAATGAAGGCCCCCTGCTGGCTTCCAGTCACTAAATCTGCTGTAATCTGCATTTAGCGTCAGAGTTAGTCTGACGTCATTCACAATGACAATACGTCCATCCAACGCCTTCGAAATGCACTTTCTGTCTCTTGTAGAAGATTACCCATAATCCAGTTCTTCTGTTATCACAGGGGGAGCCTTGACATCGCAATTGTGATGTTGATTTATTCCAGATGAATATATATTCAGCAGTTTTTGTTTTCATTTTCATCCCTTTGTTTATCAGTGTGACTGTCCAGACAGTGGCTTTTCCGAAAAAAAATCCAAAACAACGGGGAATAGGTATATTAATATTAACCAAGCAAATGTGTATCAAAATATGGCATTATTCACTGATAGCTGAAGCATTCATACTGTGCCATGGCTCAGCAGCTCAATGTATTCTACGCACTCACTCCCAGCCATGACAGCACAGTCCCTTCTGTTCTTTCCCTCTCTTCCTTCCTCCTCAACACTTAGAATAAAAATCACAAGTACTGTCGTGAAGGGATACCAAGGCACCGGGCGGGAGATGTCTGGCCAAAAGGGATTTGTCCCTCTAGGTACAGGTAGGGAGAGCTCTCTGCCCCTTGCTACTTTGCATTTTCTGAATTGCTTAGCTGCTCAAGCATGCTCATACGGGGGGCGGCGGGGGGGGAACGGGCGAAGCTTTTCTCGGAGAGTGTCACGGCGTCATGTGACCGTGCTACGGAAACAGCTCAGTGTTGGACTTTAGCCCCAGCAAATATGGATTATGTTAAAGGCTGGCCGCAGGATTGATGTGGATATGCTAATGCGTCCCAGATGGGTGGGGTGTGAGCGGGCTGGACGGCAGGGGACAGCCCCCCCCCGGTATGGCAGGCAGAACACTGTTTGGCAGGTCCATCATTCCGTCATTAAAGGCCACATTATTACTTACAACCAGGCTTGCATGACAATCGGCAGAATAAACACAATCCCTCTGAGAGAGCGCTTTGTGTGTCCTTCGATGCTTCCCTGGCTTTTCCTGCTGCTTTTTTTTTCATTTTTGCTCGCCTGCAAATATGATCTGTTGTGCTGGACACTACCCTGAAAATATGTTCTTATGTGCTACTACCTACCCTGAAAATATGATTTTATTTGCTGAAAATTAGCCTGTAAATGTGATCTGAAAACAACTCTGAAAATCTTATGTGCTGAAAACTACTCTGAAAATATGATCTTATGTGTTGAAATCTACCCTGAAAATATGATTCTATGCTGAAAGCTACCCCAAAAATGTGTTCTGAAAAATACCGTGAAAATATGATCTTGTATGCTGTAAACTACCCTGAAAAATAGGTCTTATGAGCTGAAAACTACCTTGAAAATATGATCCGAAAAAACTACCCTGAGAATATGAAAACGACCCTGCAAATATGATGTTGTGCTGGTAACTACCCTGACACCATGACGTTATGCCGAGGCCGTGGTCTACGGCTGCTCCCTGCTCCCGGTTTTGTGCTTACCGTGTTCAAATATCAATAGGCTGGCTATTACGTGGGGTGGGGGAAGGTCATTTATTAAAATAACGAGACGTTTTCGCTTTAATTGAGAACCGATCCGCGTTGATGAGGCATTATGCAGTTGTGGATACAACTCTCCGGCTGCCATTTCCCAGCCCCTGCGCGCTGCTACGATCACCTGCTTCCCAAGGTGCGGTGGAACCCTGGGTTCCTCGTAGGCCATTATTCTCCGGGCCCGTCGGATGTTGCCGTCTCCTCTCTGTTATTATTGAACTGAGGTATTAGGAGGTGTTTTTGCTGCACAAGCACAAAGATAATGGGGGCTTATGTGTAAGTGCGCATTAGGGAGAGGCCGGGGTCCCTTTGATAAACAGCCGTGTAAATGACAGGATTAGGAATCCGACGCTAAGCGATGGGTGTTACCGCGGCGGATATTAACAGCCCTGTACGTCGCCCGTCGGAAAAAAAGTTGACCCGCGGTTAAATGACAAAAACATTATTGTGTGGACTTTATGTGCAGTCTGTTCTCGGTGTGTGTGTGTGTGTGTGTGTGTGTATTGGCAGGCATATGGCCCAGAGAAACGTCCCCCCCATTGATCTGGGAGTAGGATGTGGTGTAGCATCACAGCTGTGAGCTAGAGACGTAGTCCTGCTCTGCAGTAAATGACTACTGACACCGCATCCAAACACATCAAGGATCACTAAAGTGACAGAATTAAAGATGTCAGTATTGGCTTTGAAGCGCTCCCCGGAGACGCTGTTGGGCGGGGTAGGGGCGGGGGGCCGGGGGGGTTTGGGTTAGAGCGGGTGTATTTGTTATGGTTTTACACACTCGCTGTAGCTGCTGGGGGCATTGTTAGCACACACCGCCTGCAGCCCAGGATTTAGGCAGGACCCCAGCAGATGTGGTCTGCTCTGGGTAACATGCGGCACGCACACACACACGCACGCTCTCATACACATGCATACACAAACATGCGCACACAAATTCACACACACGCACACACACACACGCTTAAACAGACACACAGGCACACACACACACACACACACACACACACACACACACACACACACACACACACACACACACACACACACACACACACACACACACACACACACACACACACACACACACACACACACACACACACACAGAGAGCGCCCACCCCCGGAGGGAGGGGGATAGATGTCCTGGGGCAGTATAGCTGGTGTGGATCAGTTCAGATGAGGCACATTAAGTGGCGAGTGATAAATTCGTCTGACAATTGCAAACACCATCCCCATTGTCTGTAATTAATTCCAATGGAGCCTGAGGCCTTTTTGCTGGTGCCGCTACTGGTGTGGGCCACCAGTGCTTTCCTAATGAAGGCCCATTAAAGCTGGGATTATAGCCCAGATAAAGGTGTTCTGAAGGCAAGGTGGGAGAGATTTATTTGGGAGACATTAAGCTGGTCAAATATGTGGAAGTGACTTAAAGAACGCAATAATGGACGCGAAGCTATGTTGAAGCGGTTCCAGCAGCCACGCACGTGTTTGTTGTACGGTGCGGTTCGCGCGTGAGGTTCCCTCGAGTTCCTCTGCTTTGTTTTTTTTGAGAACACCCCCAAAAATAAATAAATATATCTCTTGCATTCATAAGCCGTAGAGATACACTAACCCACGACGTGTAATGAGAAATGATCCGCTACAACAACTGTGAAGTGCAACTTTCAACATAATTTTCTCCAACCCTAATTCATGAAGCTACAACAATGAGGACGCGCCGTGCGTACACGTACGCCCCGCCTCCTGGATGATGGATTAGCGCCGAGCGCTGGAAATGATCTGCCCAAAGATCGCAGCGCTAATATCTGGTCCAACGAGCCTTACCAATCCAATTATTCTCATTCTCTTGTAATGTGGATGCATTAATTAACGCTCAGCTATTCCCCTCGCCTTGCAACGCGGATGCATTAATTAACGGCTTGTACTTCTCAGTAGTTTTATTACGGCTAATGTGCCTCATTAAGAGAAATATAGTTGCTCGCAGGACATAAAAGAATCCCTGTGCCTCCACCATTAATCCTGATTTTGCATGGGAGACTACTTGGGCCGTGTATCTCCCTTCCCGCCCTTCCCTGAGTTGCTTTCGACCATGTGGTGTCTCTCATGTCTCATCCCCGGCTCCGGGTGATGTGAAGGCCAATCGCAGCAGGCTGTCCAGCCCTCCTCCTGGAGCTCTGGAGCAGCAGAGGGGGTGTGGGGTGGGGGGGGGGGGGGGGGTGTCTGAACACACCACCAATCTGTGTCATTACTCTGTCATTGCATCAAATCACATGATTAGCTCCGTGGGGCCGGTTTCGGTGTCGGTGTCGGGAGGTGGATGAGGAGGAGGAGGTGGCTGAGGAAGTGGAGGTCCGGGGGGGGGGGGGGGGGGGGGTGGGTGGGTGAGTGGGCGCGGCGCTCCCTGGGTGATGGCTGGACGGCGGCGTGATGGAGGGGCTTCTGTGCTGTCCTCCACGCAGGGCCAAGGATGCGCCATCATTCAGGCGGCGCGGGGAGACGGCCTCCGGGCGCGTCCGGCTCTGCTTTATCGCCCCCTCTCCGCTCCTTTCGCCCGCGTCAGCAGAGGAGCACTTTGGGTCGCCTCGGCGCGTCGAGAACTCCCCGCTCGGTGACGGGTCATCTTCCCGGAGAAACTACGCAGCTTTACGGCCCTAACCAGCGAGATGATCCCGGCGAGTTTTTTGCGGGGGGTCCTTCTCCCCCCCGCGTGGGCGAATCGTAATCATGTGCAGATTTGTGCGTCAACCGGTGGTCACGGCTTCCTTTATGTACGACGTAAACAAGGGGAGCGGGCCATTAGAGCCGCGGCACTGGGCTACTCAGTGAGCTCCTAACAGGCCGGGGAGTTTGTGGCAGTCTGGGGCACGTCGACAGTTTGTCGATGCAGCCTTTTATAATGCAAAGGCTTATAATTATCTCGAGCTTGCTCATTCCACACTGACATATCGCTTTCCTAAATGTCAGCAGGAAACGGCCAGTGCACCTCTCTCTTTCCTCCGCCGCTCCGGCGAGGCTCGGTGCAGCGCCCCCTGCACGCCGCGGCTATGATGATGGTGGTGCTGAAGCACCACGACCCCCCCACCACCCCACCACCCCCTCTCTCTCTCTCTCTCTCCCTCCTCTCACTCTCTCTCTCTCCTCCCTCCACCAACACCTCCACCTGCACCACCACCCCCACCCCCCCAACCCCCTCTCTCTCTCTCTCCCTCCTCTCACTCTCTCTCTCTCTCCCCCCTCCACCAACACCTCCACCTGCACCACCACCACCCCACCCCCACTCCCCCTGCCAGGGAATAGCAGTTCAGGCATCACCGATCGTTGACCTGGCTATTGTTGTTTGTGATACTTACTGGTAAACTTTTGCAATCAATACAACATCAGCCAGCGAAGCCCCTGGGAGCGAATACCTGAAACAGCGCACTTAATCTTGCAGCCGGCCGCTGCTCCCTGCACCGCCGCTAAACTAGGTAGTTGGCCTACTTGATGCGGCATTATTGCTGCAGAGGTCAGATGTGAGCTGTCTGGCTCCCCCCGGCTGATGAATGGCTGGTTTTGATAAAGCGCTTCTCCCATCCAACGAGAGACATTTAATAATGATGGACCATAACTGCACACAAAAAAATACCTTGTAGAAGAAAGGAGGGAAAAAAAAAGGAAAAGAAGAGAAGCCCACCGCCAACACCACCCACACCAACACCACCACCACCACCACCACCACCACCACCACCCCCACCTCCAGCTAGCCTTCGCTGTCTTCACCGCCGGGCAGGTAGCCGCTCTCATTGGTCGATCATGGAGGGGGGGGGGCACTGGGAGAGAAGGGGCACGGCTTGGGGCCAGTGTTGTGTACGATGCCCCTTAAGTTCAGCCACAGCCATGCTTCATGCTACATGCTATTCATACCTATACATAATGCAAAATGTTATATGCTATTCATGCTATACATGCTATACATAATGCTTCATGCTATATACTATACATGCTATACATGATATTCATAAGGCTTAATCCTATATGATGAACAGTACATGCCATGCATAATAATTCATGCTATATGCTATACATGCTGTACATAATACTTCATACTATATGCTATACATTCTATACATAATCCTTCATGCTATATGCTATACATGCTATACATAATGCTTCATGCTACATGCTATTCATACCTATACATAATGCAAAATGCTATATGCTATTATTGCTATACATGCTATACATAATGCTTCATGCTATATACTATACATGCTATACATGATATTCATAAGGCTTAATCCTATATGATAAACAGTACATGCCATACATAATACTTTATGCTATACATGCTCTACATAATACTTCATACTATATGCTATACATGCTATACATAATCCTTCATGCTATATGCTATACATGCTATACATAATGCTTCATGCTATATGCTATACATGCTATGCCTAATGCTTCATGCTATATGCTATTCATGCTATACATAATGCTTTGTGCTTATGCTATACATTCTATACATGCTATACATAATGCTTCATGCTATATGTTATACATGCTATACCTGATGCTACATGCTATTCATGCTATTCATGCTATACATGCTATTCATGCTATACATGCTATTCAGGCTATGCATAATGCTGCATATTTATATTGATGGTTCGAATGTATGGCTTTAGCTCTCACCCGAACATCATTCCCTTATTTCAAATAGATTTGTATCAACATTTCTATTCTATTATATATAGTTGTACCTATTATATATATAAGATGATATATATATCTATTAGATTAGATCTATTAATATATAGACGGTATTTTTGGATTGACTTGTGCATTATCCCTCTTTAGAAAAGGTATTTCAGTGAGGAATGTGTGTTGTGTTTTTAATATGGTGTGTGTCTTGCGTTAAGCGGTGGAAGGTTTCTGTATCGGTGAGGCCATTAAGAGGTAGCATCATCTCCATAATAATGTAATTTTGCATCTCTGCACACTGCAGAACCTTTGCCTCAACATCCATCTCTGGAGGCAATTACAGTGTAATGGAAAGTCTTGTAAGGCTGGTATGATCATTTAGATAGCTCAATGGACTAACAACTAGCCATTTCGCAATTCACCATTGTGATAAGCAATCAAATCAGCATGTAGTTAGTTTAAGTGGTTCTAAATAAAATGCCCACCTTCTAAATTAGTATAGTTATGGAAGCCTCACAGTAAAATGAAATGCCATTCTTCAGGAAATAGGGGCCCCAAAGCTCTGGGACAGCTGTGACATAGACAATGCCTTTAGTGACAGGAATAACAAATTAATTGGAACCATAACACACTCTTTCTAAAGGTGAGGTAAACACACCTGACTGTATATTTTTCACCATCAGTTAAATCTCAATTGGATCTAAAAATAAGCCCCAGGACATTGAACAGTTTAATGGATTTTGACGTCTCTGCATTATGCTGTCACTCCAGTATAAATGAATCATAACTTTGCCCTGCACCGAGGAATTACCATGCATTTTGAGAAAACGCATTGTGTGCCAAGTTGTGAATAATGACGCGAGATCAGAATAAATGTGTAATGACTTTGGAGATGCCCGGAATAATTTATTGGTTGCCGATCGCTCCATATTGAGGGAAGAATAATAATAAAAAAAAGAGGTGAGAGGAAGGAGAGCGTTGCTTCGTGTGTGTGTGTGTGTGTGTGTGTGTACGTGTGTGTGTCTGTATGTGCGTGATTGCGTGCATGTGTGTTTTGTGTTCCCTGCCCCAGAATGTGTTTGGGTTTTGAAGATGTCAGGCTGAAGAGCTAACCTGTTTACTGGAGCTTGCTAAATGAGGGCTTCATTTGGGATGCAGCGGTATTCAATTATATGGTTATTTATTGATCAAAACACAATATGTGTCAGTCTTCGGGTATGTAAAGAACTCAGGAATTCGGCAGCTAAAAGGAGAGTGTCAGGGAAATTGGCCGATGAAGGATTGCTTTTTGATCTTGCTGGGAATTCAACAGTGGGGAAAGAATCCCCAAGTGTTAAAATATGGGCCAGAAGTGTATTCACAATTAAAGTTTAGCGAGGAAAAGAACTGTCAGCAGGGATTTATTCGGAGAAAACAAAATAACAACAGCATAACAATACGACAAATAAAGCCTGGAAACAAATGTGCTGTTTTTAAAAACTACCCCAATTGTTGTTGCAAGATGATCAATTAATTAACTTCAACAAAATGGGTTTTCTGCTTCGGTTTAACGCTTATTTTCATGACACCTGCGTATAAACAGCAGTATGCCTGGTCCCATAATATGCTATTATTACGAGCACTTTTTATTTATTTTTTATGGATAATTCCTGTCGCGGTTTTGCTGTGCTATTCCCTTGTTAGTTACAGTTTGACCCGTGAAATGCCATGTCTGCCCGTCCTAACCAAAATACCAAGCAGTTCCCCGAGAAGCTAAGCAGCTAATGGTTTAAGAGGAAATTACCTCACATGTTTACATTTACTCATCTGCGTCTACAGTACATTCCCACCATGCATGTTGTTTATATAGAAATGATTCGATGCTTATAATATGATTTCACATATATGTATTTGTTTTACTTCTTCCTACTTCACTGTAATCCATTAAGACCGACCTAACGTCTGTTAACCTAAACACGCCGATAATCTTCAACACGGTCATTTATTTCAACCGTTTTTTTCCAACTGCCGTCCGACCGCGGTTGTTGTGGGGGGGGGGGGGGCTCCGGAGTAAAGTGTGAAACTTTCCGTCTCCCCCCCCCCCCCCCCCCCCCATCCACCGCCAGCTCATTTACAAGGCTCAGCTGAAGTGTGCTGGGGTGTGTGATGCATCAACGCACTCGCTTTACATCCCCACTGTAAACACTGTCTCTCATATTATTCGCCCCCCCACCCAGCACCACGGCGCCCCCCCCCCCCCAAGGGCCCGATCCCCATGGCGGAGCCCCTCTGAATATGGAACACGTGCTGCTGTGCTTACCTGCTGCCCGGCCTCAGCCCGGCCCTCACCGGCCCTTAGATGGTTCCCGCTCCCGTCTCTTTAGCTGGGCTGGAGGAGAGTAATCCCCCGGCAGGCTACCGAGAGGGAGCTCCTCTTGTTGTCTCCTGGTTGTTTTCTGTGTAGTTCATAAATTATAGATGGGCCACGTCGGGGCCATCACGCGGCCTGATCCCTGTCTGTGCTGACAGCTGTATGATGCGCACTGAGTGCAGCAGATTGGAAGCTCACAGTTTCATCAATAAATATCACTCTGACCCTCACACATGGCCTCGTGTCAGCGGTCAAGGTAATGGCTTTTTATGGTGCTGAAGGGCAGCCCAGCGTGGGGTAGTCTTAAGATTGCTCGTCCATCTCAGGTCTGGAGACGCCCAAGGCAGCCCAGGGAGAGGGGGGGGGGGAGAGAGAGAGAGGGAGAGAGAGAGGGAGGGAGAGAGGGAGAGAGAGAGAGAGGGAGAGAGAGAGGGAGAGAGAGAGAGAGAGAGGGAGAGAGAGGGAGGGAGGGAGAGAGGGAGAGAGAGAGAGAGAGAGAGAGAGAGAGAGAGAGAGAGAGAGAGAGAGAGAGAGAGAGAGAGAGAGAGAGAGAGAGAGAGAGAGAGAGAGAGAGAGAGAGAGAGAGAGAGAGAGAGAGAGAGAGAGAGAGAGAGAGACTAGCCAGAGACTAGCCAGAGTAAAGTTTAAATGGAGCCCGCTGTTATTGTGTGTGAGGAGCCGGGGACGGGGCCCATGCATTGTGCTCTGGACAGCCCCCAGCGGGGGTCCCCTGTGCAGTGTCGGGGAGAATGGGAACAAGAGGAAGTGGCGATTTTCATGGACACATTATTGGATTAAATTAACCTTATTAACCAGCTGTGATGAATAATATGGGGCAGCCAGTTTGCACGGATCTTAAAAAAAACGCTGTGTCTATGTCCTGGAGTCTGAGTGTTCTCTGTGTGTGTGTGTGTGTGTGTGTGTGTGTGTGTGTGTGTGTGTGTGTGTGTGTGTGTGTGTGTGTGTGTGTGTGTGTGTGTGTGTGTGTGTGTGTGTGTGTGTGTGTGTGTGTGTGTGTGTGTGTGAGAGAGTGTTTGTGTTTCAGAGAGAGCGTGTCTGTGTGTGGGTGTTTGTCTGTCTCTGTCTGTGTGTGGGTGTTTTGTCTGTCTGTGTGTGTGTGTGTGTGTGTGTGTGTGTGGGGGTGTCTCAGTGTGTGTGTTTTATGTCTATCTCTATCCTTGTGTGTGTTTTTAGAGAGTGTGTGCACTAATGGTTGGCTCTAAGTGCCTGGCCCGGGGATGGCAGAGTTTGAAATGCCATGATTGTGTACTGAGAGCCCGGGCCTGCTGATGATACACGCTGCGTGAAGTCTTCAGAATGCCGCTTTTTACACAAAACAATATAGAGCAGAACAGCATTTTGTCTAAAGTTCATTCATCAAGCAGCTGCATATTTTGAAAAGGGTAAAAGCCCTACATCCTGCTGTCAGTGGAGCGTAAAGGCTAGATACTATAGATTACTTTAATCCCCTGCCAGATATAAAAAGGATAATTACATATTTGTGGTGGAGGGGTGTGCGGTGAAAGAAATCAATACACTCTTTTTTTTTTTCTTTTTTTTTTGCATGACACTTCATTAGTGTGAAAAAAATCTGGGCGATAACGGGAACTGCACTGCAATTAAACGGTTCTGCTACCTTAGACTTTGTAATGGCTCTATATTATTATCCGCTTTATTTGAAATAGTGGCTGCACTTGTGGAGTAATTGGAAACCATTGATTATGTACTTTTATGTCTACACTCTTGCACATCATTATGGAGGGAGGCAAGAGTTAGTTAGCCTCACTAATGAAGCACTAATTGCACTAAGTAGGTTAAGATGTTAGTCAAACTGTGCTCAACTGAAATCACAGCACAAAGGCTTCTAATTAATCTGCATACAGAGACTCGTGTGTTCCGCACAGACTTTGCTTACCACGCACTTTTTTGTTTGTTTGCAAAAATGTTTTCACCAAATAAACTGAAATTGTATTAACTGTTTACTGTCAGTGTGCACGGGATTGAAAAGGAAGGAGGAGAAAAAAAAGAGGGTAAAAACCGGTATAAACCGGCCAATTTGCCTGCTGCCAAAGGGAACAAAATCAAAGTGTACTTAATGGTGTTTTCTGGTAATATAACTAAATTGATACCTCCACGGTAATGAATGCAATGTTAGTGTTTTTTACTGGAGTTGGAGTTGGAGACACAGTCGGATAAATAAATGGGTCTATCTCAATATCCTCCTCCTGTAGTTAACACAGGCTTCTAAGGAGGCCTTGTATCGCATCACCATGTCTGGCTCCTAGTGTCGACTTGATCAGCAAACCCTACAACTCCCATCAATTACTGCGTCTCTACAATATCTGAGTCTAATACTCGAGTCAAACAAAATTAGATCTTTCTGAGTTTGCTCCACTTGTTCATGCATCGATCCGACAAATGCGGCCTTATTACCTGCTGTGCGCTCAGACATTACACCCCGCGTTCGTCCCGTCGCCCGGACACCGCGGTCCAGGGGAGCGCTTTGTGGCCGTAAACGACAGAGATATGGATACCGGGTAGCAGCACACATTCATCGCCTTTCACTTGAAAACGTTGGTGCATTTTTCACAAATACGTTAAGAACAGATTTATCGTCCTCGGGAAACGTGATGGATCGTCCATTTGCTCAAATGAATGACCCTGCTGGGGCATTAGCGCCGGGCATCAGGCTCCGAGGTCATTATGGGACACCCAGGCCACCGCGGCCCTCTGCTCAATTGATGGTATCGGTTGGTCCGGGCTTGGGGGGGGGGGGGGGGGTCCAACCCCCCCTCAACCCCCCTTTTCCCACCAGGCCTCTCCGTCGGTGGGGAGGCGGGGGGGGGGGTGGGGGAGTGAGGCTGGCAGCACTCGCCTGGCAATCAGTCAGTTCGCCACCCACCACTATGTGCTATCTGGGCTGAGGGGGGGAGCCTGGGGGAGGGGGGGGGGGGGCAGGGGAGGGAGGGGGGAGAGCCTGGTAAGGGAGAGGGTTGTGGGGGAGAGCCTTTAGGGGGGGGGGGGGGGGCTGGGGGGGGAGTGTGCCTGTTAAGGGAGAGTGTGGTGGGAGAGAGCATGGTGGGCGAGAGCATAATGGGGGAGTTGGAGGGGAGAGCTGGAGGAGAGTTTGGGGGGAGCCTGTGGGTGAGAGCATGGGGGGGGGAGAGCCTGTGGGTGAGAGCATGGGGGGGGGAGAGAGCCTGTGGGTGAGAGCATGGGGGGGAGAGCCTGGGGGGAGAACAGTGTGGGGGAGAGCCGGGGTCCTCTGTGGGCGCAGCTTAAAGCGGCGAGCAGCAGAAAGGACTTTGGTGCCTTTGATCTTGTCTTCTTTCAAAGGGCTCAAGCGCTCCCACCATCGCACGCTTCAGAGACCCCCACCGGACCCCGGCACCCCCTCAAAAAGAGGATGGGAGCGGAGGAGAGGGTGGCGGCGGCGGCGGTGGTGGTGGTGGTGGGGTCTACTTGTTACAGAGTTGAAACTTTACAAATGAGACCAAAAGCGGGGCGCATAGACCCAAAAAGACAAACAAACAAAAAGAAGAACGAGAAAATCGCTTGATGGAATTAAATGCAAATTCATTCCCTTTAATCGGGGGGCGCCGTTTGTCCGGGATTTGTCCGGGGATGAGGCCGGTTGCAAATGAGAGGCGTAAATGTGAGGTGGAGACCTCTATGAGGATCTCTTATTAACACAAGCTGCCCGCCGCCGAGATCCTCCCCAAATCTGCCTGCTCCACGGCGCCGTCGGGGGACGGGGGGCTGAGGCCCGCAGCCTGTTAGCTGTCATGGCACATGAAGGGATTAATGTCGTCTTACAAGACGGAGAGGGAGAAGGGAGAAGAGGAGAAGCCATCTTATACTTATTTATTCAGTTTCATTCACATTCTGCCGGCTCGGCGGGAGCCACAGAGAAGGCTAATGTCGGGTCTAATTTGTAGCCCTTTAAATTCCAGACAGAGATTCTTTACATATCTCCGGAGCCGACCGCCTTCCTCTGGGAGGGTCCTCCTAAACCCCACCAATTTACTATGTGAAGCAAAGTGAAGATTTACATGAGTTTGTACTTGACTGGCTCCAACACCGGCTTCATGCACTAAACACTCCCACTATAATTACCATTCTCCCTCTCTCTCTCCCCCTCTCTCTTAGTCTCTCTTTCTTTTTCTTTCTTTTCTTTCTTTTTTCCTCTGTCCCATCTCTCTCTCTCTCTCTCTCTCTCTCTCTCTCTCTCTCTCTCTCGCTCTCGCTCTCGCTCTCTCCTTTCCTTAGTCTCTCTCTTTGTTCCTGTCTTTCTTTCTCTTGCCCATCGCTTTCTCCCCTCTCCATCTCTCCATCTCTCTCTCTCCCTCGCTCCATCCTTCTCCCCCTCTCTCTCTCTCTCTCCCTCCATCCCTCGCTCCATCCCTCTCTCCCTCTCCCTCTCTCTCCCCCTCTCTCTCTCTCTCTCTCCCTCTCTCTCCCCCTCTCCCCCTCTCTCTCTCTCTCCCCCTCTCTCTCTCCCCCTGCCCCTGTCTCTCTCCCTCTCTCTCTCTCTCCCCCCTGCACCTAGGCCAGTTGAAGGCGAGGGAGTGAAGGGAGAATACTTATTCCCCAGCGCTGATCTTAGTGCTCCTTGTTGAGGATCTGTAATTGGATCTGTGTTTTCTACTCTCTGCTAATAAGCAGCTTACTCCGGCTCCCTGCAGACTTGACCCACCACGCTCCTTTTTTTGTTTTTATGAATTTTACAAGGGGATTTTAATAGATGCTTTAGGCTATGCAAAACATAGGCTACATCGGGGCGGGGGGGGGGGGGGGGCAGGTGTATAATGCATGAGCCTTGACATGGCACCAGGGCTGAGTGTCTGCTTATCATGGTGGACAGGTCTGATCCGTTTCATTAAGATTGATGGCGGACAGAAGGGGAATGCGTGGAGGAGAGGGAGGAACATGAGACCATATTAACCTGTGCTCCAGCACCTAACTATAATTGTTTTGTGTCGGCTTGCTCTCTCTCTCTCTCATTCTCTCTCTCTCATTCTCTCTCTCTCTCTCGTTCTCTCTCTCGTTCTCTCTCTCGTTCTCTCTCTCGTTCTCTCTCTCGTTCTCTCTCTCTCTCTCTCTCTCTCTCTCTCTCTCTCTCTCTCTCTCTCTCTCTCTCTCTCTCTCTCTCTCTCTCTCTCTCTCTCTCTCTCGTGTTCTCTCTCTCTCTCGTGTTCTCTCTCTCTCTCTCTCTCTCTCTCTCTCTCTCTCTCTCTCTCTCTCTCTCTCTCCCGGCTGCCTCCCTCATTATCCTACGCTGTAACACGGTGGCTCAGCTGATTTTGGAAGCCCTGCTTGTTACCGGAGATTGGAGGTCAGGGCGGGCAGTGATCTGCCTGGAGGTGCTTTTATGCTTGAATCAGAAGGAAAGGGTTGGGTGTTGGTGTACAAACACAACATCTCTTGTCCTTTCCTTTCTTTTTTACACCGATGAAATATTCAAATTCAAACGCGCTGTGCAGGTCAATGTTGGATCGGTGTATTCCCTCCAGGGGTTTTCTGTTTCTAAATCACGGTTATTCCAAAGCGCTGCACGATGTCTTCAGGTCCGTTTGAAAAAATGCGCCAACAATTTTACTAATTTCACGTTCGATTAAAATCGGAGACGATCCGAACGACCAGAAGTCCACCTCTGTTGTGACCTAGCCAACCCGGATGTCACGTTTCCACGACTACCGTCTCCTCTTCCCAGTCCGAAGAGTAGAGTCTGGTGCTCATATTCCCCAGGTAGATTGGCCTTGCCACCTTACAGTAAAGCCTGCTACTCATTTACCCCTGGTAGAGTTTCACCATACAGTAGAGTCTGGTGGACGAGTGGCTTTGTCACCTTACAGTAGTGTCCGGTTTGATTTATCCCTGATAGAGTGACCATGTCACCATACAGTAGAGTCTGGTGGTAGAGCGGCCTTGTCACCGAACAGTAGAATCAGCTGCTCATTTACCCATACTGTAGGGCAGCCTTGTCACCATACAGTAGAGTCCAGGTTCAATTTTCCCCACAGTACAGGGGCCGTGTCACCGTACCGCGGACGGCGGCGAGTGACAGCGTTGAGGGAATCGGACGGAGGCCCGCGCCGACCCGTGGCGGACCTGGCGTCTCCGGGTTGGTTAGGAGCCTCCGGAGAGCGCAGGTAATTCCGCGGTGAAGTCGTCATGGGTGACATCCAAGTGATTTTTCCCGACGCCTGTCTCGTATGCCGGCCGCTCCTGTCTCGCCATTAAAGGAAATCCCAGTTAATTTGTCTTAGGAAGAGGCAGGGAAGGAGAGCCCGCGCCCCACATTACTCTGGGCGGGGGAGACGGGGGCCGTCATAGGTGAATATTCAGCCGAGATTGAGCTCTCCTGGAAGCTACTAACTAAGACAGCGCGTTGGGCAGAGCAACACTAATGACCAACACAATCACCCCTCTTGACATGAGTACCGGAGATAACGAGGAGAGGTGGGAATAGGTGTAGTGCTCTCCTCCTTCATCCCTCCTTCCTCTACCTCGCCGCGCTCCGCCTCTGTGGGAACGGCGCGGCGAGCGCACTTTACTTCATCACAAAGCTAACGTAGCAGAGAACTTTTAGAGAACGCCGTCGTCTCTCCCTCCTCCCTCTCTCTCTCTCGCTTCGTCTCTCCTCTTGCTTTATCTCCATCTCCTGTATCGCCCCTCGCACTCTCTCTCGCTCTCTCTCTCTTTATCTCTCATCTCTCCTGTCTCTTCAACTCCCTCTCGATGTCTCCCTCTCTGTGTCTCTCTAACTCCCTGTTCATCTCTCTTCACCTCTCATCCCCCTTTCCATCTCTCTCCCTTTGTCTTCCTCTCTCCATCTCTCCCTCCGTCTCTCCTTATCTATCTATATATCTATCCCTTGTCTCTTTCTTTATCCCTCTCCCTCTCTCTCCTTAGCCATATGTGTATATGTATATATATATATATATATCCCTTGTCTCTCTCTCCATCTCTCTCTCCTTCTCTCTCCTTATCTCTCCATCTCCCTCCCTCTATCTCACCCTGTATCCCTCACCCCCTCTCCGCCCTTCCCTCCCTCCCTCCCTCCCTCCCACCCTCCCTCCCTCCCTCCCTCCCTCCTGGTCGGTAATTCTCCCATCTGGAGGATGTTTGAGGGAAACAAAGAAACAATAAGAGGGAAGTTGGGGAGAGCGGGGGGTGGGGGGGGGGGAGAGGGGGGAGAGAGGGACGGGGGAGGCGGGGGTGTCAGAGCCTGTCAGTGTTCTGACAGCTATGGTAACTACCCTCTAATCCAGAAGACTCCAGCCACGCTCCAGCCTGCCATCGGGCCCGGTGACTGACAGCTGAAGACCGGCCACATTCCACAGGCAGAAGTGACATCCAGTCTATTAAGGCAGACAAGCACAAAGCAGAGATTTGCCCCGACTGGCTGGTACTGAAGCCCGGCTCTGGGGGTGATTGGGGGAGGTCCTGGGCTAGGTGTCAGCCTCCAGCTTCAGATCATAACCATATTGTAATGATGCTGCTGGACAATGAAGCGCCATGATTGCCCATGCTGACAGCCCGAGTTTATGTCTGGATATATCCGCTCGGCGAACACAAGGGCTATCGGCTCACGTGCACAGGCGCACACAGACACGCACGTGCACAAACATATACATGCACACCGACGTACACACGCTCACACAGAGACACGCGCGCAAACATATACATGCGCATGTACGCGTTCCCAAACACACACGGACATATAAGCATTGTCAAACATGCACACACTCACACATACTACACACATACACATTATTACACACACACACATGCACACACACACACACACACATTCACAGACACACACACACACACACACATTCACAGACACACACACATACACACGCATTCACAGACACACACACGCATTCACACACACACACACACACACACACACACACACACACACACACACACACACACACACACACACACACACACCCATACAGCCTCTAGGTCCCAACTGCCAGTCAAAAGCCCGGCCGCAAACGGGCGCACTTCTTATTCCAGCGCAGGCGCGCAGTACAGTGATCTCTAATGGACTGACCCCAGGCATGCTGGGCTGACAGGGAGAGCGCAGTAATTGTTGTTTATCTTCCTCCCTTCTTAGATATCTGTGCACGGCGTTAAGAGGCCGCTCAGCGTTCATTTGTTGCTGCAGAATTGTTCGAGGAATCCTCTGCTTAGTTTCTTTATCAGTAATACGTCTTTGGGAAAAAAGAGAGGAAAAAAAAGCCAAAGGAAAATAGGCTATACATGATTGCTTTTTATAAGACTTGGGTGACAACCCCCTCTCTCTCTCTCTCTCTCTCTCCTCCCCTTTCCCTCTCTTTCCCCACAACCCACCACCAAACAAAAAAGAAAAGAAATGGAAGTATGTAATTGGATTCACTTTAGGTTAATTATTTGCCCTGGCAGGTCGTGTTGTTGTAAGGCGTTCATTAGGATACACACCCAACACAAGGAGCAAACGAGACCGGCTCCATGCTAGCTTTGTCTCGGTGCTAGGTTTGTCTTTATGCTAGGCTAGTTTAGAGCAGGGCCCTGGCTAATGATGGCCTCAGTGGCCTATATAATGGAACAAGTTTACATACATTTACCCACAGAGCTTCACTGCAGCAGCACAAAGGCAGGAGTGTTTGTATCAGAACGCTTTTGCTAATTGGAAGAACTGCACGGCGAACATATATATATTTATATATATAGATATATTTTGGTGTGTGTGGGGGGGGGGGGGCGGGTTATTCGAAAAATATACACTCTGATTCGTATTCAGCCCTCCTCATTCTGCACCCCATGCATAAAACATGGGGCCCGCTCTGCTGTATTACATTCCTATGCTTCCCTTTCCTCTTTATTCATGCAAGGCTCTCCGATCTCGGGCCTAGATTATTGTGACGCATTTCTTTTTCTTTTTCTTGCGATGGAGTTTTGCGACGGAGATGCATAAGAGGGGAGATTTGTATCAGGGTTGGGGGGACGGGGGACGGGGGGGGAGAGATCAGCATGAACGGGGTGTGGGGTGCTCGGGATCGGAGGGGGGGGGATTTTCCTCTATATGGTTCCAAGTATGAAGTAAATCCCTGATGCGGCTCCACACCCCGAGAACGACGTGGCTCCGACCCGAACCCAGATGAGCGGTTAGCACCGAGCCGCCGCCACCGCCGCCGCCGCCGCGCCTCCCCCGTCTCCCCGCGGGGGGGGGAAGCGTGAGAGACGGTCCGAGGGTCCGCCCGCGAGGTTCACCAAAGGTGGCGTTTCCCGTCTCCGTCCTCAAGCTGGGGCCCCGTGTCCTCCATCTCACTCAGAGCCCTCTTGATGGAGACTCAGGGAGCAAGGCCCGGCTAAGTGACAGGGAGTTAAATATACATTTACACCCCGCCGGGTCCTCTAGTGAGGCTGACAGCGCGGCCCGGCTCGCGGCCGGACAGCGCCGGGCGCACTCACTATCCAATCAGACCCGTGATAACTGGATCTGGGGACCGGGGGCGCGGCGGGTTTGCTTCAAGGTGTTATTCCTTCGTTTCGCTCGGTGCCATGATGTGTCAAGTGCAGTCCCGTGCAAATTACAAACACAAATCAATTGATTTGCGATGATTGATTTACAGATAATTTATGCACGGGTAGTGACACTCTCTTGTCTAAAACGATATGCGTCGCGCAAACGAGTGCCGACGCCGATAATATTAGCTTTAAAAGAAAATCTATATTCATCTAAAGAGATCCATATGGGGGAATAATATGAGGTTTCTGTGTGAATACATTCTCCTGCCGTTGCTCTTTGCAAATGCACTCCAGTATAACCGTGATGAGACAGATCAGTGAGGCTATTTCTGTATGCTGGGGCTGGTTAATTGGTTGCCAGGGGTGTCGCTACAAAGGTTAAATTCAAAGCCGCGCTTGTCACCAATTACAATCTGGGCTGGCTTCTGTTCAACAGGAGATATCTACAGCAGAAAAAGTCAACGTTTTGGCGACAAAATGGCAGGTGAAATGCCCCTCGCGGATCCAAGTGTGAACGAAAAGCTAGCATGGGAGTAGAACTCTGCGTTCTCTCACAGTCTGAGATGCGATGAGCTCTTGTCTCAGCTCTTGCCTCCAGAATGTGTGTGCATAATCCAAATCCTATTGACAGGCCCACGCATCCTTCTCCCTGTTTCAGTGCAAAAGACGCATCTTGAAGTTGGAAGGGTGGGGGGGGTGGGGGGGGGGGGGGGGGGGGGGAGAGAGAGAGAGAGGGAAAGGAAAGCAGTGAATTGCATTAACAACGCTTCGTCAGACTAGCGCATAACAAAGCTTTGAGGGTTGGCTGTTAACACTGCAGATTAGGTCAAGTATCTCTTCCCCCTTACCCCCCCACCCCCCCCCCCCCCCCCCCCCCCTCCCAGTTTTCCCTGGCTGTAAATGACGAGTTCGGATGTGAAACAAGCAACGTGTCAGGGGGAGCTGAAAGATGTAGGCATTTCCCTGCCATGTCTCATTGACAGGCCGCTGAATATTTGGGCCATTAGGGTCTTATTAGTGTTTAAATGACCGGCCGGCTCAGTGATGCGCGGAGACGGACACAACTGGAGGGTGCTAATCAGCGGTCTGTGGCGCCGGTGTCAGATCACACGACACGGTAACCCGTGGCAACGGAATAAAAGTTAACATTAGCAAGTCAATTTGAGAGGCGGCTGCTGTAAACAGACGCTCAACCGCCACCCGCCCGTCGGTCCGCTCGCACGCAGGGACGAGACCGGGAATTAAATATCTGCCATTCAAAGGGGACAGGAAGAAAGGAGAAAACACAAAGGAAATGTGAACGAGGTTGCTTTAACCTCTTTAATGTATCGCTGTCGATTTTATTTCATTTGATCTGCCTCTATGTTTTATTTGTTATCGTTGAAGGAATAGGAGGCTATTTCTTCATAATCCACTGAAGTAATCCACAAATCAATATTCAGTGGAATATATATATTCTTTTCTGCACGGTCTACGAGACTACTCGCTAGTCTGGGGCTCGTGTAATCAAACCCATCTCTGCCGCTCATATGGAAAAAAAAAACTCCCAACATCTCACAATTGGTCATCTCAACTGAAGCCCCTTTTGCTTCAGTCGATACATTTTATTCAATTTCTGGTTTCGGAGGTGCATTTCATTAGCTGTGTTTGGAGACGCCCCGCCATTTCCCGTCCAGGAGGTAGCCAACATGTTTGCAGCCGGAGCCATGTTTGTGCTCCTCTATAATTGGTGATGGGTGGTTCTGAGACAGATATGAAAAGTGGAAAAAGTACCGTGTTTTGCATTACAGCCAACACAACTCACAATATTTTGGACTTTTAATGTGTGTGTGTGTGTGTGTGTGTGTGTGTGTGTGTGTGTGTGTGTGTGTGTGTGTGTGTGTGTGTGTGTGTGTTTCTCTCTCTCTGGGGGTGTGTGTGTGTGTGTGTGTGTGTGTGTGTGTGTGTGTGTGTGTGTGTGTGTGTGTGTGTGTGTGTGTGTGTGTGTGTGTGTGTGTGTGTGTGTGTGTGTGTGTGTGTGTGTGTGTGTGTGTGTGTGTGTTTCTCTCTCTCTGGGGGTGTGTGTGTGTGTGTGTGTGTGTGTGTGTGTGTGTGTGTGTGTGTGTGTGTGTGTGTGTGTGTGTGTGTGTGTGTGTGTGTGTGTGTGTGTGTGTGTGTGTGTGTGTGTGTGCGTGCGTGCGTGCGTGCGTGCGTGCGTGCGTGCGCGCGCGCGCGTGCGTGCGTGTGTGTTCATCTCTCTCTATGGCTGTGTGTGTCTCTCTCTCTCTGGGTGTGGGCTTGTGTGTGTGTGTGTGTGTGTGTGTGTGTGTGCGTGTGCGCGCGCGTGCGTGCGTGTGCATCTCTCTCTATGGGTGTGTGTGTCTCTGCCTCTCTGGGCGTGCGTGTTCATGTGTGTGAGTCTGTGTGTAAACATGCAGGCTCTCTGTGTGTGTAGCTCACCCAGACCCCCCCAGCCAGCCTGTTTAATGGATGAGGAGACCAGCTCTAAAGGATGCCTGTCACTTCTGATTGCCTGGCCCCACTTCCTACAGCATAATTGATCACATGTCTCCTAATACCCTCCCATTTGACTCTTGTTCCCACCGTCATTAAAAAGTAATAGATATCTTATAAATTATGTAGTACAAGACTGGGAGGCCGTTCCATGTTAGTCCGCTGGGGATGTTGAACAAATAGAAAGATTTTTTTTTTACACGTTTGTTTTAAGGACACCGATGTATAAAACCTAATTTTCTCCCGGAAAATAATAAAAAGGTGTTTATAATGCTTTTACTTTCGTTGTCATGGGTAAGGATAAAATTACAGTCAGAAATTGTGCAGATGAAGCAACTTGACTTATTGATGCGCCCTGATGATAATATTGTATATAATATCCATGATAAACCACCTTCCTTGAATAATTTATGCATATAATGCGCAGCGCAGTCCATTATACCCTCCGTACAACAGCGTGGGCCATAAAACATAAATATTGTGAGCTATGGAGGGTAAAACAGTTGGAAACCATGTTATTATCCTACCCTCCATTACATCAAGTGGGAGCCCATTGTTAGTATTTGTCATCATATGCTAATTACACATCGTTAATGAGAAGCTTTAATGGGCCCAGGAGGCGGTAATAGGCTGCAGGCGGAGCTCGCTGCTCACCGGGAACCTGGAGGGGGGGGGGGGGGAGGGTCGAGGTGGGGGGGGGTGGGGGGGGGGGGGGGGGGGAGGGGTCGAGGTGGGGGTGATGGGGAGGTGGAGGTAGTGGGGGGGGGGGGGAGGGTCGAGGTAGTGGGGGGGGGGGGGAGGGTCGAGGTGGGGGTGATGGGGGTGATGGGGGGGGGTGGAAGGTGGAGGTAGTGGGGGGGAGGGGTGGGGGAGGGTCGAGGTGGGGGTGATGGGGGGGGGGGGGGGGTCGAGGTGGGGGTGATGGGGGGGGGGGGGGATGTGTTAGGGTGGTGATGGAGAAGGTGGTGGTGGGGGTGAAGTTGGGGAGGATGTGGGAGGGTGGTTTTGAAAGGTGGAGGTGGTGGAGGTGGTGATGGTGTTTGGGGATGGGGTAGGATGGAGGTAGTGGTGGTGGTGGTGGTGGGGGTAGAGGTGGCGGTCGGGCGATGGGGTAGGATGGAGGTAGTGGTGGGGGGCGTAGAGGCTGTGGTGGGGGTGGGGAGATGGGGTAGGCTGGAGGTGGAGGTGGTGGGGGTAGAGGTGGGGGTGGTGTTGGGGGTGGTGTTGGGGGTGGTGTGGGCGAACACATGCTAATGTGCTCCGAGACCTTTTATCTCGGCAGATTAAAAGGTAAGAGATCACGGCCCTCGGAATAAGTGACCTGACATCCGTAACCGTGGGAGACAACCCCGCTTTTTGTTTCCACTGATGGCGCCGCCGCGCCTCGGCTACCAACGCGGCTAACCAGCGCTGCTAGCTCGGGCTAGCGCCCCTCCCTGGTGCCTTCAGGCAGTTAGCCGAATGAAACCTCGCTGTCGCCGTCACGCGGTAATCCGCCGCGAGACGGAAGATGGAGTGTGCTGCTGCTGCCAGATTCAACCGCCCCCCTGTGATCTGCCACCATGCCTGTGTGTGTGTGTGTGTGTGTGTGTGTGTGTGTGTGTGTGTGTGTGTGTGTGTGTGTGTGTGTGTGTGTGTGTGTGTGTGTGTGTGTGTGTGCGCGCGTGTGTGTGCGTCTGTGTGTGTGTGCTCGCGCATGTTTGTGTTTCTGTTCATGTGCGTGCGTGTTTGTGTGCTCGCGCATGTTTGTGTTTCTGTTCATGTGCGTGCGTGTTTGTGTGCTCGCGCATGTTTGTGTTTCTGTTCATGTGCGTGCGTGTATATGCTTGTGTGTGTGAGCATGTTTGTGTGTGTGTGTTGTTGTACGTCGTGTGTGCATGTGTGTGAGTATGCGCGTGCGTGCGTGCGTGTGAGCATAGCAAGCGTCTCCCTGTTACTTTTCCCAGTGAACGAGCCGCCTTGCATCGGCCCGATTGTGACATTCAACAGTAAATCCCGCCAATTATCCCGCAAAGCGCACAGGAAGTGCCGTTCGAACGCTCCCGCCGCCACGCAGAGGACGCGGCACCGGTTTCCTCGACACCTTGAGTCGGGCTAATCTCCGCGATCATCAACGTCCTTATTCCGGTTTACGACTCAAGCGCTGTCTTTTGTCTGCCATCATAATGATAACCCGCAGCGGCTAAATCCCTATGCAAATGTCCTCCGAGCTGTAACGGTGTGCGCATCTGGCCCGCCGGGGAGCAGGGGTTGAGGGGGGGGGTGGGGGGTGTGGGGGGGGGGGGGCGGGGGGCGGAGAAGTGACAGCTGGCTCAGGCAGGGCTCCGTGTTTGACCCTCGGCACCGTGTGCAGTCCTGGGCGGCTAGCAGGCGCTCTCTCTCCCTCCTCCTACCCCCACAAGGCGCACCGTATGCCAGCCTGAACACCCGGTGGGAGAGGGCCCACCCTGGAGCCTGGGGTCTCGCTGGGATCGCTTGTTAGGGGGGGGAGGGTAGAGGGGCTTGGGGGGGCCACGGGTCCCCCACCTCCTCCAGGGGGGGAGGGCAGCCCGAGCGCCCCCTCGACGCCTGCAGGACCCGGGGGCGGTTGTGCCGGTGTCTGGAGGCCGGGCTCAGAGCTCCAGATGTAGGTGTGCTGACCTACATCTGTCCATGCGATACACTATAGGGCGTCGGCCCCTTTACCTGGTCCGACCCCACCCAGACCGCACCTTACAGGTCACGGAGACAGAGGTTCGGTGTGTTCGTACACGGGAACGACTCGCCGCACGAGATTCAGGAGTCTTGTTTGTCATGTGATCACCGTGAGAGGTGTGAATAACGTGTGACGCCATCGACTGCACGCTATTCCAGCCCGACGGGTGACGCGCACGCACGCGAACACATCATCATTCATTCCGGCTTTGATTGTCTGCGTGGCTTCCCTACTTATACCTGTTTACGACGGAAAACATTGTTTTCTGCTGGGGGGGGAGAAATGTTGATCAGGCAAACGGGGTATAGAATTTGTCTCCATTATGCGCGCTCATCATAATCACAGCAGCATGATGCAGCGGTGGCGTGCTAACAGCAATGAGCCGGGCGAGATAACGAAAATCAGTGAGATTAAGGGGAGAAACGCGCGCAAGCTCCGGAAATTAATATTAAGGAGACCGCGGTACAGAAACTCAAGGAATTTACATAATACTCAGCCGCTCGCTGACGAAACACAGCGAACATATTTCACCGGGGCGTTGTGACGGCGGCGGGAAGGGAAATAAAAAGGAAAACGAGAGGGGTGCTAAAATGTCAGTTTGTTTAATTATCGCTAGTTATCACGATTACCTTCTCTTTGACTCCGGCATGTATGTAATAAGAGTGTTTCCCGGCGCCGTGGACGAAATGTGAAAGGTCAGGTGTCAGTGTGAATGCGACCGGAGCACCTCTAATGAAACACGGCTGCAATATGCGTTGAATACGAAATGCATTAATTCTCTTAAATGTCTCTCAGACTCGCGGCGGCTCCGTCTCTGCCCCCTTTCTAGCGGGGATCGTCTGACAGCCGCCCCCCCGCTTGCCTCTGACAGCTCGGAGGGGCCGGGGCACAGCACCTGCGTCCAGCCAAGCGTTAAACCTCAGATCCTGAACCCTCCTCACAAATGAACTGTCAGATCATTACCGCGCGTGATGCAATATAATCTGTCTCAGAATTAGCATTTGGCCAAGTCCACATAGGCTTTCTTTTTCCCTTCTTCCTCTTCCTCTTCCTCTTCCTCTTCTTCTTCTTCTTCTTCTTCCTACTCTCTCTCTCTTTCTCTCTCTCTCTCTCTCTCTGTCTCTCTCTCTCTCTCTCTCTGTCTCTGTCTCTTTCTCTGTCTCTTTGTCTCTCTCTCTCTCTGTCTCTCTCGGCCTCTCTCGGTCTCTCTCTCTCTCTCTCTCTCTCTCTGTCTCTGTCTCTGTCTCTGTCTCTGTCTCTGTCTCTCTCTGTCTCTGTGTGTGTCTCTCTCTCTCTCTCTCTCTCTCTCTCTCTCTCTCTCTGTCTGTCTCTGTGTGTGTCTCTCTCTCTCTCTCTCTCTGTCTCTCTCTGTCTGTCTCTGTCTGTCTCTGTGTGTGTCTCTCTCTCTCTCTCTCGTTCTCTCCCTCTCTCTCCCTCCCCTCTCCCCCTCAGAAGACGGTAGCAGTTTGAATATGCATCTCTCCACATTTCCATGAGACCCGCGGGACGCCGGCAGAGAGCAGACTCGTGCATTAGCATGTCAGGAGGGAAGGGTCCGTCTCTCCGCCCGTGGCGGGTCCCAGTGCAGATGCTCCGCTTCACTTGTTCATTACAATTGCATTTCATCAGCCTGATGATGTCCACATGTCAATTGAGCGGCGAGGATTCCGCACACAACGGAGCCTCTGGGAGATGGAGTTCTGTGGCTAATCAGCTGATTATCATACCGCCAATGGGGGCGGCTGGTGCGTGTGTGTGTGTGTGTGTGTGTGTGTGTGTGTGTGTGTGTGTGTGTGTGTGTGTGTGTGTGTGTGTGTGTGTGTGTGTGTGTGTGTGTGTGTGTGTGTGTGTGTGTGTGTGTGTGTGTGTGAACAAGGGACTCCAGGTCAGCAGGAAGTAGTTGATTTGAAGTGCGCTAAATATGGGCATCTCAAACAGGAAGAATGGAAATGAACCAACAAGATGGAGGGGTCTCCACTAATACAAATATGGCATGGTGCAGACTTGACAGTAATTTCAAACCTCATCAGGGCACAGAATAGAGCATGTCAAACAAACCCACAAAGTTATTCCCATGTTGTACGTCCTTGCACTCATTAATAGTACTTAGCATTGTGTATCATTTTAACCTAGCTATCTTTTTTGTACACTGGGAATGGGTAACCTAGCGATGGTTAGTGCTAGGCATTTGGTTATAACATCCTTACTGTACCGACAGCAATATATTGTTTTTTCTCTTTCTTCTGACAAATGTACTTATTGTCAGTCACTTTGGATAAAAGCGTTTGCTAAATACCCTAAATCTAAATGTAAGTCAATGGTTAAAAGCAGAATAACATTGTCATTACAGCATTTTCAGTTGACTATTTAAACCTCCATGATCGATTCAATAGTAACATATACTCCAGATTCCACTACTTCTAAAGCCTTTCCTGAACACATAGTTTAGCCACCGAGGAACGGTGTGATTCACGTGAATCCTCCTTGTTAGTGTGAGTCACAACAGGCACAAGTCCTTTACAGGGGCCACCTCTCGTTTGGAGTCTAATAATCCATTACACGTCTTTGTTTGTGTGAATGGAGCGCGCCGGTGCTGGTGTAGTAAGTCACAAGTGACCTGAAAGCCCAATTATAAAGTCTGCAATCTGCATTGTTCTTGGAGCAGAGAGGAATCAATGTGCTAAAGGCATATCCCCATCAGAAGACCTAATGATGTCTTTCTGGACCACAGGCTTGCACACTGCATAGTAATCTTCTGCTAATTAGCTTTATAATGCCTCGGCATGCCTCGGCATCAGCACAATTCCGGGGAGGGAGAGCCGAGTTATTTATTTATCTCGCCGCTGTGGCGGCTCATTGTTTCGGCGGTTATAATTAAAGCAAAATTATTTAGATGGGAACCAGGATTTATTGGAATTAAGTGCTGCGTTCTCGGCTGTGTGTTTTCAATCACGCAGGCAACTTTATTCAAATCGTGCGTGAACTTGTACATTCCTAAAGAAATGGGGAAATGGAATTGTGTGTGTGTGTGTGTGTGTGTGTGTGTGTGTGCTTATGTATTTGTTTGTGTGTTTTTATGTGTCTGTGTATGTGTGTGTGTCTGTTTGTGTGTGCATTTGTGTATGTGTGTGTGTGTATGTGTGAATGTATTTGCGTGTGTTTATGTGTCTTTGTATATGTGTGTGTGTGTGTGTGTCTATGTCTCTGTGCATGTGTATCAGTGTCTATGTGTGTCTGTGTGCGCGTGTGTGCGTTCGTGTGGTTGTGTGTTGTGGTCCACTCATCACGGTAGAATACCGAAGCAGTAGCAGTGTTTGAGTGCTGAGGATCTACACAGAGTCGTGTGAGACAAGGCTCTGGCTGTACTGGTTACCCGCCGTCGGTTCGGCTTGGTGGAACAACACCCTGCACCGCATGCTGCATGTGTCCGCAGACACACAGGTGAAGGAGTGATGAGCGACACACACCAGAGTGTGTGGGCGTGTGCGTGCGTGTGCGTGCATGTGTGTGTGCATGCATGTGTGTGTGTGTGTGTTTGCGTGCGTGCGTTTGCGCGCCTGTCACTCTGTCTGTCGATCTGTCCTTCTGTCTGTGTGTGCGTGCCCATGTGCTTTGCACATGTGCGTGTGTGTACGTGTCTGCGCGTGTACGTGTGTGTGTGTGGGTGCGGGTTCACCGGGGACGGAACAGGCCTTCAATCTCTCTTCACACACGAGGTCACCTTTACCCGTCCCGGGGGAGCGCTGACTACTACAGTTGGATATTTAATAAAAAAGCATATATGTATTTGTACAAATAAAAATAGTGCTGCCACTTAGTACCTTTAGTGGCGGTGCAACGCTGTCCCTGGAGAAAACCATAAGTGCGATATGCAACTTACATAGCAGAATAAAAATACGTACGCGCTGGACTAGTTGTGTGTCCAATGAGAAGGCGCCACCAGCGTGATATTCGTGATTTATATACATTTCCAAATATAGAAATTCCCGGATTATGGAGTTTTCTTGAGGCCCCCACAATAACGTGGATGTGATGGTTTTCTGGCTCTGTCGTTATGCAGGAGTTGAGGATGAGCCATGGGATGTCGTTATACTTTTGGCGACCCAGCTTTTCCGTAATTGTTCGGCGTTTTCGAACTGGTTCACTTTTTGATCTACTTTAACAACTCTCGTATAATTTCTGAATGACTTTAATGGCTCTTTTGCATGAATTGCTGGATCTGAAACAATTCAGCGAATCCTGCGATGCATTTGAGTTGAATATATCTGTGGCTTAACGACACATGATGTGATCTTATGAATGGGTTTTAAAAAGTGACGCATTGCACGGTGTGAATTATCTTTACATCATTCATACTACTCCAGTCAGTCTACAGAGTTGCCATCCTTGGAGATTGAGAGATGAGTTGCTCATGTTTTGTAGCTCTATAGCTTCTTGTTGCAAATTGCGTTGAGTCTTTAGGGCCTGGGCATTTGAATGAAAGAAAACTAAGAAATGTTTGTACAATCGCTCCATCAGATATTGTAATGACTTGGTTGCAGCCATTCGCACATTTTAAATGAAAATCGGAGGAAATTAATGTTCTTCTGCCAGTTTTGTACATTTTAAAACCAAAGGGTGTATTATTGCAGCGGTGAGCTTGAAACTTCCCCCTACAATAATATAGAGATTGCACATAGCTTGATTTTGCCTTGTCTCCTAGTGGTGGGTACCTGTCCACCTTTGTAGAGCCGGCCGTTAACTGACAAGCTTCTCGCACGCGGCGAGATGTTCTGCAGGAGCTGACCTCATCGGCTGCCTCTGACAGCCCCAGATAGCACCTGCCAGAGAGCAACTTTTTACTTCCTCTTTCGCTATTTACCGCGAGTGAGCAGCGCTCAACGCTCAACTTTCTCATCCCATCCCTGCTAGATTCTTTTTTTCTGAGCGTTTCAAACGTTTCCTTTCTCCTTGATTAGAGCGCCAACGTCCAGGAGATGGGTTCATGGATTACGAAGCACTGGACTGAGGTTACTTGTTTGGTGAACTGAGGTCTCTATCGGTCTGTTGGGCGGTGTTGTTGCTCTCCCCAAGATCTAGGACTGGCAGAAAAAATCCTGGGCTGGAAACGTTTTAGTATTAAGGTATTATTATCTTTATGATGAACTCATTAGTTATTATAAATAACACAACGGAACCAGATAGAATTTAAATGAATGAAATGGTGAGTTGAACCATGAAATATCTTTGAGTTAAAAGAATAGAGAGGTACTAACACTTAATAAAATCGTCATGGCACCATGTTGAATCCTGTGACGGCCGACTCTTTCACACGCTGTTGTAGAGAGAAGCAGAAGATGAGGGAGTATTTCTCCTGGTTGACCAGCTACCTCCATGACCCACGGTGACCATCAGGAGATCCTTCATTGACGCAACCGACAAGATCAGAAGAAGGACATTCCCTCCTCCTCTCCCACTTCAATGCCGGGAAGATACAACAAAGAACAAAAAACCCTTCCCTCCACGTCGGCCGTGACCGTGAGAGCTAAGCCTCCTTAAGTCTCCGGAGGAGGCTTCCCTCCCCGAGATCAGCACGTCCTCCTCCGTGTCTCTCGGTCCCGGGGAGCCCAGAGGCCGACCCTGGCCTGGGTGACAGCGGCGCTGACAAACCGGCTCTCCTGGAGCCCCGAAGGCTCCACACTCACCGGCCCGCTCCATGATTAGAGCCATGATGGCCTGTGAACGCAGCGCAGGTTCATGGAACTCTGTCTCGGGGAGGGAGACGGGGAGGCGAGCAGCAGGGGTCTGCCTCGAGTCCTCCGATGGCA
Organism: Gadus chalcogrammus; assembly: GCF_026213295.1. NCBI lineage: Eukaryota > Metazoa > Chordata > Actinopteri > Gadiformes > Gadidae > Gadus > Gadus chalcogrammus. Next base: position 2,544,215 of record NC_079431.1, read on the forward strand.
ATTTGCAGAGTGAGTTATCTCCCGTAGCCAGGATGCGGTGAGTACTGCTCTTAAATGGGCTGTAGTTTTCCATTTCGCAGCCATTAATATGCATGGGACGGCTAATGAGGCTGAACCAACTAAGATAATAGGATTCTGATGCAGCGGCAACACTGGCCACAGTAATGGTGTATGGGTTTGTGTTGAGGCATTCGTCTCCTGATGCCTTTGGACAAAGGCATAAAATGGACTCTTTAAGAAAACCTTTAATGGTACATGAATACAGTGAGGTCTTAATTTGCATTTTACAGTCACTAGCCCACTAAAATACTCTCGGAGAACACCTTTATCAAAGCTGTATATTATGTATTTATTAACTCGGCTGTTGCGTTGGATTTTTTTAAGCGGTGATGGAAAAATAACACACACACACACGCACGCACACACACAAACACACGCAAATACACACACACAACATGGAGAGTTAGCATTTAGCTCGCAGTGTTTATGGTGCGGTCAAGTGAGGAAAAATGACTTGTAGCTGATGGGATGCTATCCAAATTGCTACATATTGGTGTCAAGGGATACAGAGGTCTACAGTTGAGGATCATATGTGTGTGTGTCGCATAAAAAATTAAGGACACTTATATTATATTCTGCTTTGAAAGGGTAGTGTTCATTATAAAATATTAAAGGTGCAGTAGTTTGACACAATTTAGTGGCATCTAGTGGAATGGACTTGGCTCCTTACAGGCAATTTACAGGCCTGTAAATTACTGTAGCTTCTCCTATATCTAGAGGGAGAGGGGAGGGAGGCTGCAATCTGCCATGTCACCACTAGATGCCACTAAGTCCTACACACTGCACCTTTAATAACCCACACATCTAACCACAGCATCTGTCGGTGCTTGCTGCTTTAATAACATTTTGGTTCATAACACCAAAGGTCTGTAAAAGCAACAACACAACACAACAATCTTGCATTGGATCGGACCCAGTAAATAAAAAAGAAGCCCATGTATCCATACATATTCAAAATAATAACAAAGAGACGGCAACAACAAGAAATAGAAACTGTATCGTCGAGAGCTATGTGTGTGGGTTATCATGTTGTGAAACATACGTATGAAAACATAGCAACATCTTCCGACAGAGGGAGAGAGAGAGAGAAAGAGACCGAGACAGACAGAGAGGGAGCGAGAAAGAGAGGCAGAGAGAGAGAGAGGGAGCGAGAAAGAGAGACAGAGAGAGAGAGAGAGAGAGACTCTCGCCCCCATGCCTCCCCTTGTCAGCGCTTTCTGCTCTGGAACGGAGCTGGTGTCTCGGTATTGTCTCCTCTCAGTAAATAATGTGTCCTCATTCAGTCACGGAGAGGAGAAAGAGCATTTGACTACAATGGGCTATTATTGGCTATAATAGGGAGGGAGCAGACTCTCTGGAGAGACGGGGAGACTTTTGTTGAACTGGAAACGTCTGCTGTTCATCACTGTGTTTTTATAGCCAAGGTTTTACCTTCCACTGCAGGAGAGGCAGAGGACCGGCCAGATAACGCACACTGATGCCTCACTCTGCTTACACACGCACACGCACACGCACACGCAGACACAGACACACACACACACACACGCACATACACACACACACACACACACACACACACACACACACACACACACACACACACACACACACACACACACACACACACACACACACACACACACACACACACACACACACACACACACACACACAAACCATGGTTCGTTCTCCCTCTCTCTCTCCCTCTCTCATATACCTGCCGGAAAAAATCTTGACCTACATGACAACCCAGATAGACCCGACATCAGTCTGTTTATTGTATATCTCTGATCGCCCCCACCCGCCTTCCCTGCGTTTCTCTCTCTCTCTCTCTCTCTCTCTCTCTCTCTCTCTCTCTCTCTCTCTCTCTCTCTCTCTCTCTCTCTCTCTCTCTCTCTCTCTCTCTCTCTCTCTCTCTCTCTCTCTCTCTCTCTCTCTCTCCTCATGTGAATGCTCGTCATGCGTTTCCTCTGAAAGAAATCCTTTATGCCGTGGACCTCCTCTTGTTTTATGATATAACCCACATTTTGCTTCCCTTCACCGTTTTTACCTGATCTCTGATTTAATACAATTCTTCTCTTTCTGTGCCACGCTCCTCCTCCTTAAGCCTTTCATCACTTCGCCTACGTGTGTGTGTGTGTGTGTGTGTGTGTGTGTGTGTGTGTGTGTGTGTGTGTGTGTGTGTGTGTGTGTGTGTGTGTGTGTGTGTGTGTGTGTGTGTGTGTGTGTGTGTGTGTGTACACATCTTACCTTGTAGACTCCCCATCACCACAGTCCTCTTTATCTCAAATCATCTCTCTCTCATCCTCTTCGTCTATCTTCCTCTTCTCTCTCTCTCTCTCTCTCTCATCCTCTTCGTCTATCTTCCTCTTCTCTCTCTCTCTCTCTCTCTCTCTCTCTCTCTCTCTCTCTCTCTCTCTCTCTCTCTCTCTCTCTCTCTCTCTCTCTCTCTCTCTCTCTCTCTCTCTCTCTCTCTCTCTCTCTCTCTCTCTCTCTCCTGCTCCCGTTCCTTCACGGGTCTCACCCATCCCCTCCCTTCCAGATCTCCCTCTCCCCCCCCCATCCACACCCACACCCACTCTGACCCTCCACCCTCTCCCCCTCCCCCCCCCCCCCCCCCCCCTGGATGGACCCCTCTCTCCCTGGCTGCGGGGCCCGGCTGTCAGGCCCCTCTCTGCTGTGATTTCCTCTGGGCCATCAGGTGGTCTGCTGCTAACTAGCCAAGCCTGAGACAGGGTGACCTCAAGCCTCAACATGATGGGTCTGAATCAACAATGTGTTCGCCTAAACAGGGGCGGGGGGGAGGAGGAGGAGGAGGGGGTGCTGCTGGTGGTGGTGGTGGGGGTAGGGGGGTCGGTGGTGGTGGTGGGGGTGGGGGCCGGCGAGACCAAACAACTTAGAGACCTGCCTGCCAACGAGCACAAAACGACAAACCCGCGCCTCAGTGTTGTCTGTCCGGCCGTACCGGACGGTCCCCCCGGTCTCCCTGCTTCCGGTTCCTTCCTGTACTTGTGGCCGTGGTTCTCGGGTTTGTGTTTGTTTGGTTGTAGCGTCGTTGTTGTTGTGGTGTTGTGTTGTTTACTGTGGTTTGTGTATGCGTGCTACACAGGGCTTGCCCCAACAGGGGCGGGGCGGTGGGGGGGGGGGAGCTGAGCGGGGCTGGGGTATCTGCCCGCCCACCAGCGAAATACGACCAGCGCATCACAAAGTGGTCCGTCCATCCATTCCGGATATTTCCAGATTGTGACCAGCAAGCGTTTTTCCCTGCTACCCCCTTCCTGCGGTCCCGCTACGTCTTCCACGGCGCGGCCGGGGGTCTCGTCAGTCTAATGTGCACACCGTCGACCGGGTCGCTGTTGTTGTTGTGTTTCCGTGTTGCCGTCGTGTCTCCGTGCTGTCCTCGCCACGTGTGTGTGTGTGTGTGTGTGTGCGTGCCACGGGGGTTCCTCACAGCGGTGTCTCACAGTAGGCGTATTGTAAATCAACTGGGTGCTGTGTGAACCGTCGTTATGGCGATCATTAACACTCGTGATATCATCAGCGCTTGGCAGATACTTCATTATCGGATCCGCGCGCCGCGGCTGCGAAGGGCCCCGGTGTGTATTTTCCCTTCCCCTTCCTTTTTTTTTTTCTTTTGAGAACAATTTGTGATGGCTGCAAAATCCATATTAGCCTGTCTGATTAGCAGGCACCGGCTCTAACGAGCGCCACCAGCGCCACCGTTTCCGATGGTTGCTCATTAAGGCTAATCATGCTGTTGTATGAGTTTTAAGGGGGACTTTAACGCGCGAGCAGGACGAATGCTACCATGCTACCTTAATTGATTTCCCCGCCTCGCTATCAATAAGCGGCGTTTATCTAGACGGGCGGACGTTCCTCACGGTCGGGCGACGCCCGCCGCTGATCCACTCGTTAGGTATCGAGAGCAATTAGGGGGGGGGGACGTTCGATGTGACAGCCCCGTGTCGCCGTGGTGACGCGGCGTCGGCACTCGCCCCCGCGATAATCAAACGAAAATGGCCGCATCAGTGGAGAAGTGAGCCTCCGCCACATTCCCCCCCCTCCCTCCGCCGGCTCTCCTGGGTCTTCGTCTCCTTCCTCTTCCTCGTCAGAGCGTCGTCAAACTTTTCCTCCCCCCGCGGTATTCCCTGGAGCCGGCCGTCCCATCATACGCTGAAAATGCACTTACAGCAGTGTGGCCCACAGAGAGCCGGCAGCTCCAGGCCCGGCACGTCCGTCAGAGGAGGGGCTCGCAGACGCACTGCTTAACAATGCCACCAGCACCACCAGCACCGCCCGCCCCCACCCTCCCCCCCTCCCTCCCTCCCTCCGTCAGCTGGGGGCGGGGGGGAGGGGGAGCTGCTGCCCTGCAGAATAAGAGGGGGGCAGGTCCCCTGTGATTGGCGAGGGGCTGAACATCGATGCCAGTTTCCATCTGTCCTGATAGCCCATCTCTGAACCTTCAATCTGTCAGAGGCCGCCGCCGCCGCCGCCGCGCCCACGCGCCCACGGATCTGGGAGATTTGGCGCGCTAAACAGATTTGACAACAGGCATTATCACTGTGAGGGGGCCCGGGCGAGAGACGCCATCAACGTGTTAATTGTGGCTGGAGATTGTAAACTGTCACTTCTCGTTTCGGTTAACACTTTCCGTGCCAATTCCTGCTCACCTTGTTTGGCTCACTTTAGGAAACATATGGAGGTGTTTACCCGGCCCTCTTCGCTTTAATCGTATGGAGATGTTTACCCCGTCTCGCTCAAACCTGGGTCCGGAGAATCACCTTTTTTTTTTAGCTTTCAGATGATCCGTTTTCACTCCCCTCATGAACACATTTCAGACTTAATATATCTAGATAGAGGATGTTAGAATCAAGATGGGTTTTTTTCGAGGGAATGGAAGATTGCTAAAACCTTGAGACGGTGCTCAAACCTAATAAGATGTCTCATTAACATGCGGTCTGATGTAACGTCTAGCAAGGACTTCTTCCATATCTCATATCGTCTACTCTCAAGGATAAACATCATACGTTTGTCCAAGAAGTGTTGGGATGATATACTAAACACATGCAGACGCTTAATGCCACACAAAAAGCAACTAATTAATACAATTGATTAATTACAGTTAAATCCATCAGTGTTTTGTTTACAGGGCAACAACGCTGCTTTTTCATCGAATTTATGCTTTAAGAATTCACAAATGTATAACATTTAATTTAATGACTAATGCGAAAAAATGACGGAAACACTGACAACGACATTTCAAGTTTGAAGATGCATCCATCTGTAATGTATAAAATATACGCCTGTGATATGCTCATGAGCTCAATTAGCCGCGTATAAACAAGCCATTTCAAATCCCCTCTGCCCATTCTGGTGTACCGTATCACTCCTTTCATTTGGCATCCATTCAAATCCAACCCTTATCCTCGTTTAACCTATAACGCATTTGGCTGCCTTTATCTAAATCGTGTTACTCCTACTACGTTGTGTTGATACATCACCTCGACATCACAGCCTCCTCTCATCTCCCACTAATTGATTATCCCGCCCCTCCCATGTCAAAGCCCTGTTATGATTGGTGCGTTGTAATGGCAATCAGTCCTATTATTCCTGAGCTTTCCCCTGACAGATCCTTAATGGCGACGGCTGATTTAACCCTCAGGCCTTGCTAATAGGATTTAGCAGCAGGTGACTGGTAACACACACGCCCAGACCTTTGTAACCCTCTCACCCCAAGGAATAACCGGCCCCCCGCCTACTGCCTGCTCCCAGCCTGTCTGCCCAAACAGCATGTCATTATGGGCCCACTCATCTCAACTCTATATATTTACACACATAAATATGTATAGATAAACATATATATATATTATACTCGTATATTTTTTACGTGTAAATACAAATGTATGTGTAAATAAATAAACAAATATATATGTATGCGTGTGTATATATATACACAAAAATATATAATTGCATGTGTAAATATTTATATATATCTGTGTATATATGTGTGTATATATATATAAATCTATATATATATATACATATATATGTATGTGTGTATGTTTTTTTATATATATATATATATATATATATACACGTGTGTGTGTGTGTGTGTGGGTGTACTGTATTTTTGTATGTATGAATATGTATCAGGCACTCCGGCGTCCATATTGGATAGTTAGTCAATATCCTAGCAGCAGCTCCGGGACGCCTTCCGTCTGCTGCTCCGGGTGAGGACGTCCGCTCGGCGACTCATCCTTATGCAGAGGCCGTGCAACCAGCGGCCAGGCACGCGCACGGCCGCCATCTCTGAGGTGGCAGACACCGACCAGACAAAAAGGTCAAGGGAGCGGTAATAAGTACGTCTCCCGGAGAAAACGTGCGTGATTACCCACGAGACCAGTGGGTATTTTTACCGCATGGTGACTAAATCAAACAAATGCATTTTTTTTAATCCCCCTTATATTTTTTCCATATACATATATTTATAACTGCTCCTGAAATGCACTTCGTCGTCGGAAAAAAACGGCGGATCCTCAAGCGAGTGGCTCCCTCCACAGAAGCACCCGTTCTAGTGCCTGCAGCTCGTAGAAAGCGCTTCCATTAGGGCCGGACAGCTGGGCTGTCAGAGCTGCTAGTTTAGCCAGGTGAGGCCGCCGTGTCATGCAGTCATTATAGCAACCCCACCCCCCCCCCCCCCCTCCTCCCCCAGCACCACCCGTCCATCAACATCATAGCGCCCCCGCGTTCTCCAGGCTTTTATCCCTTCATTCCCTGGCTGTCGGCTGAGACCGTCCACATCCAGACCTCGGACGCTGATGGGTGGGTGAGGGGGTGCTGTAGTCAGGAGAGGGCGGTGGTGGGGGGTGCGGGGTGCGGGTGCGGGGGTGGTGGTGGTGGTGGTGGTGGTGGTGGTGGGAGGGAGCTGCAACATGAAGAGAAAGGGACGAAAAGGAGCACAGGAGCAGGGATGGGTTCGTTATCGTGGTAATTAAGGACAGAGTGGCTTCGATGGCGGCTGCGCGGACAGGATGTGGCAAATTACTGGAGTCTTCCCTCACAATGACTCCTGCTGCACTCCCGGCTCCCAGCGCTCTCCCGGGACCTCATCATCTTCCCTAACAGTCAGGATGGGATTTTGTACCCTCTGTTCCCTCACCTTTTCCTCTCCTCCCTCTCTCCTCCTGCCTTTTCCCTCTCTCTCTCTCTCTCTCTCTCTCTCTCTCTCCGTCAACCTCCCCTCACCAATGATTCTCCGGGTTGGAATTAATGGTCTTGCTTTTTCCGGCCGCGTTTGAGGTCACTTTACGGCATTTCTCGGGCGATGAGAAGATCGTAGCTCTTTGGAAGTGTTTCCACAGATGTTCCCCATTTGTGCGATAAACACTTTCTCTATTAACATCAATTATTTATAATTAGCGATTTAATCACCCGACCTTCATGTCGCCTTTGAAAGGAACAAGAATCCATCGATTTATTTACATGGTGAAGGAGACGTAGAAGGAAAGATTCTCTCCTCGTGACGCCCGGGGACTACGGGGCCATGGGAGGGACAAACAGAGGAATGGTAATTCACTTGTCAGGCCGGGCGTCAGCGCCCCGAGCCCCTCCGAGACCGCCAGACGTTCACTCTGTTACCCGGGCATCGCTGCATAATTCCCTCAAAGAGCCTCACGTGTTCCCCGCTCTGTCTCTCTCGTGCGTGGCCGTTCTGGTCTTTGGCCCCCGGAACTTCCGGAGGAGGTGGTGGTGGTGGTGGTGGTGGCTCAGGTGGGGGCCCCGGGAAAAGAGTGGCCCCTCACGGCCCGCAAGGGGGCTCCGGCGGCGGCAGCAGTGTCGCCCGACAGCCAGGGAACACTCTGGGGTTTAAAAGTACCCAAAGCATCCTGGGTAATTAGCCATTACGGCGCTGTCACAGAGGGTTCTGCAGTCAATACAGAGATAATTTGGGCAATGGTGAATGACAGCGCTGTCCAGGCTTCTGGGATGATCAAGGACAGATCCAGCTGTAGCAGGCATCTGTCAGGCCCATGAATCACTTCTCCAGCCAGCAGCTGGGTGAGTGGAGCAGAGAGAATCGCTGGAGAGGCATGTGCAGACACACAAATAAACATGTTCCCCCTCTAGCTCTCTCTCTCTCTCCATCTCTCTCTCTCTCTAGCTCTCTCTCACCCTCTCTCTCTCTGCCCTAGCTCTCTCTCTCTCTCTCCCCCTCTCTCCCTCTCGATCTCCCTCTCCCTCTCTCTCCCCCTCTCTCCCTCTCGAATCTCCCTCTCTATCTCTCTCTCTCTCTCTCTCTACCTCTCCCTCTCCCTCTAGCTCCCTCTCTCTCCCTCTCCCCCTCTCTCCCTTGAGCTCCCTCTCTCTCTCTCTTTCTCACTCCCTCTCTAGCTCCCTCTCTCTCTCCCTCTCCCCCTCTCTCTCCCCCTCTATCTCCCCCTCTCTCTCCCTCTCATTCTCCATCTCTCTCTTCATCTATCTCTCTCCCCCTCTCTCTCCACTCGCCACACCGGGAAATGGCTATTAAAGGTCTGTGGTTAGCGAGCCCAGTGAGGAAGGACCTTGTTACCTTCAGTGGCAAATGAATGACATTGGGAATACGGTGAGGAATGGTGGCCAGGGGCGGGGCGGCGTTCCCGACGCTCCGGCTGACGATGACGACTGGCATGCAGAAATGTTTTATTTAATCAAGTCGGATTGTATTTGTGGAGGAAGGAATACACAAATTGCAGGTTTCGGGGATGAGAGATTACCAGACAGGCTGCGGCCTCTGCTCGGGTGGGCGGGTTGTTTTTGTACTGGTAAACTATCTTTTTTTTTGTATCTGGGATTGATTGTTAGCACTAGCTCTTCTGCAGAGTCGTAAATAAACAGGGAGATGGACGCGCAGCGTGCAGCAGATACCAACTCCTAATGCTAACGGATCGTCCTCCATTTTAAAGCCCTATTTTTATTGTTGCTTCCACCCTGGCACTATAATGTCTGGTCATCTTCGCAGACAGTGTGTGCAGTGGAAAAACGTTTTCCTCTAAATGTGTTACTCTGAGGAATCCCAGGGTGTGTCAGATGAGTGCACCCTGAATGGTTGGCATAAAATAATTGGATTACACATTCTCACAGTAGGTCATCACGCTGGGTCAGGATTCTGTCTTTTTCTTTTTTAACCACGGTGCCGTTACTTGGTACTGGAGGGGAGTGCAGTAAACAAATGATAGCCCTTATGATCTCATTAAAGAATGATTCTAACAATGCAGTGCACTACATGCAATTAATCGACTATCTAATTAGACCCCTTGACCATTAGGCCTTCGAGGTGTCGTAGACCAACCAAAATACATTATGTCTAAAGTGCACTTTTTTGTAATATGGTGGGATTTTAACATAATGTTAATTGTGCTGGATTGGATGTAATTAATGCTCGGGGGCACTTTTACTTAGTGGAGGAATGCATGAAAGCAAGATTTCCAATAAAGATATGATTGTAAATAATTTAACAAAGCTGTTGCATTTAGTACACTGGAATTTTCTCTTTGTTTCACAAATGTTCCAACAAATAGTGTTGGTCTGGATGCACGAGATCCTCTTAAACAAGCACAATCCCACATTAATGCAACCCAATGATCTATGTGTAACACGATCATCACTATGTAACTCAGATACACAGAAAATAACATATATCCCTCTGAAATAACTACTCTCATCATCAACGTGAGATATTCTTCAGCAGTGATAATACCTAAAACCCCTTCTCCCGTATCCACTCTAAACGTCTTCCCTCTGCCCTTGGCATTCAGAGGGAGGAGTTGTGGACAGAGCAGAGACGCTGCAGGGCTGTGATCATAATGCTTCAGGGAGCGACGGCCTGAGTGAAGGGGACCAAGGCTGCAGTCCAACGCAGACCAAGGACCTGGGCGTGGGGAGAGGGGAGTTGCCACTCCTCGGGTCTGACTGGAAAAAAACATCAACCGGACAAAAAAACAAAAAAAAAAGACATTAATTGGCTCAGAGTGTTGGATTTGTCGGCTTATTAGTGGGGGGATAATGTGTTTTATTGATAGGTAAGCCTCGGCCCTGGCGAGCTATACCATGGTGCACTAGCTGGACGTATAGTGTTTGTGTGTGCAGCCTGGGAGACTGTACCGTAGGGGCCCGGGACTCTCCTTATCATGCCTAAATCAATATCTCCCTGGCTGGACTACAACCCGACGCAGCACTCTGATGCAGCGGCCGCATGCCATTAATAATTGTGTTTTTAAAAATGCATTTGACAAAATAAATACTGTCGTTGGAGCGCGGGACGGTGTCGTTCCGGGCACCCATCGACGCGGCGTAGTAAACGTTTTATGGGGCCATCCATGCTATTTAGATGCAAATAAGGTGGTGTCTGATCTCTGCGGTTTAAACTCTGAAACATCCCACCCCTGAAACCACTTCCCGATAGCTTCCCCGCCCGAACGGCGCGGCGTTCCAGGCAGGCTCCGCGTCGCCTCGTCGTCCTCCTCCCCGGGCGAAGCACCTGAGACATAGAAAAGCAATTTTGGAGTAAGTCACCTTCCCCAGCGCCATAATCACCATCATTCATCTAAGAATGGCATTAACTTCATGATAGAAAACAAAAATACCTATCCATCCCGCGCACAACGACTCAGACGACGCACCTCGGTGACAGTCAATTAAAAATGAAAGATAATGCACTCCCTCCTGGAATGCTTATATTCAATTTTAAACATGTAAATACCCGCCATGATGGTGCAGCTGTTTCGCAATTTATTTTTGAAAAGAAATTTCGGTGGAAAAAAGTGTAATCCTGTGAAGCCTATTTACCACCGTAAACCCTGTCTATTTACCTGCCATTTAGGCAGGCGGTTACCTTGTGGGTGACTGTCGTGTGACCACGTTTACCGCTCCCCGGGGATCCATTGCCGTGTACGCGGCCATAAAGGGAATTTGCAGGCGGCAGAGCGCGCCATGTTATATCGGTCGTTTGCTTGCGCAAGGAGATTCTCATCCAAACTGGGTTTTAAATCTCGCCTCCCCATTACTCTCCACACGGAGGAACATTTAAATGCCCTCTAATTAGTGTGTCCTTTCCTCCTGATCGAAACACTACTGCTAAATCACTCGGGGCCTAACGACTCCTAATTGAATTGCGTTCAATTAAAGAAGAGAGGGGAGAGCTTGCTGGTGACAACGTTAGCGTAGGCTAACGCTGACGCCTTGCAGAGGAGTGGCTGGATCGCTGCGGCGGTTAGCGTGTTTGTCTCCGACTAAAAAAGGCACCTGGTTCGATCCCCAGTGTCCACAGACTATACCTCAAGGAGCGTCTCTGAGCAGGATACCCTTGATCGGCCCCTAAGTAACTCCTAAAGTCACTTTGGATGTAGGAAGACAGCTGCTTAACGACTTGATAGTAGCCCTTAATATGGAAAAGAGAAAAAAAAACACGGGCTGTTTTGTTGAAGATGCTATTAGACATTCGCATTCACATTTAGGGCATTTAGCAGATGCTTTTATCCAAAGCCACTTAAGTACATAAGTACATTTGTTAACAAAACTAGCTAGGCTAAGATGATACACAAAGCTATGTACTATTTTTAAGTGGCAGGACAAAGGACACGCGTAGATTAAGTGCGTAAGAGACGTGTGGGGGCAAGCCTGTATTTTTCGTTGTTATCTTAGCATGTCTGTGTTTCCGTACACCAAAGATAGCAGAAAATACATCCTGAGATTTGTGTTCTGGTAACATTGGATTATCTGCTCTCAGAAGAGCCGTGGGGGTGTGGGGGGGGGGGGGGTGGAGATGAAGGAAAAGGGTGGGGCGTCTATCTGTGGAGGGTGGAGGACAGATCATCAAAATCTCAGTAGGTATCGATTTGATCTTTCCCTATTGTCAAGGGAAACGTGGTAATGAGAGCATCAGAGCCACATCACAGCGAGCTTTCGCACCTCAAACGCCTTTCTAAACCTCCGGCTCGTTACCAACCCTCCACCCCTCAACCTTTACACGCCATTAAAGGTTTCAGGACGTAAGTGCTGCAGCCCGGCGTTTACACACACACACCACACACACACCACACTCCTCTCTCACTGTCACGTTCGTACCGGCCATTAAATATCATTTAATAATAGTATTGTCCATTTTGAGGATTGCTTCTTCCTCTGGCCACTTCCCTCCAGACCTGAGAGTTTTTTCAGGGGAATTTGTATTAAAATCAAAATGGTGGAGCCGGGGGTGGTGGGGGAGTTGGAGGTCTGGGATGGGGGGATGGGGGGGTGGGGGACATGAACTGTTCATGTAGGTCAATACAGTCATTACGCTGGATGTAAATGTGGAGTGATTCACAGGTGCTCTCATGAAGGTAGTCCTTTGCCTGCTACATCCTGACATTCTTCTTAAGCCGAGGTCAGCCTTCGCCTCTGGAAGTTAAACAGCGGCCGCTGTGAGGGCCGTGTAATGAATGTAGGGAAAGGAACGAGCAATTATGTGTCCGTATATATTTATATATTTATATATGTAAGGAGAGAGGGAGAAGTTTCCGATGGACTTAATGTCCCTGTTCTTCCTCGGGAGTGTCGCCGGCGTGGCTGAAACTTTCTGTCCTAATTATCCATTTCTGTCTGTTTCACATCTCTGCAGTCGCTCATTATATCCCCTCAGCCGCCGGGCCGCTAGCAGCGCTCACAACCGTTCACCCACCGCTCTCTATTA